>NC_062529.1:1906871-1913714 GCF_022655615.1 Tachysurus fulvidraco
CGATTTTTTTGCACTTTTTTTATTATTATTTTATTTTTTTCCTAAATAAAAGGAACCTCTCGCACGACTACAGACGGAAGAGGAGAAAAGTGAGCGAGGAGTGTCGGTGATGACTAACGAACGGACCCCTTGGTCGAAAAAGGAAATTCTTGAAATGAATATTTCGAAACATGGAACAGACGTTTGCAAGGAAATTTGCAAGATCTCCTTTTCTTTCTCTTCCCCCCCCCTCCCCCTTTGACCACTTAAGTCACGCTTAGGAGAGAATAAGTAAACAAACAGCCAAATAAAACCGCGAACTACCTGAAACGAACGGTAATAAACGTGTAATAAATGTGTTATTACAGGAGTTTTTTTTTTTGTCCTGACCGCATTGAGACGTCAAACTTATACGATCTGGAGCTTGTTGATGTTGGGTTGAAATCCCCCTCCTCTCTCTCTCTCTCTCTCTCTCTCTCTCTCTCTCTCTCTCTCTCTCTCTCTCTCATTCAGTTTCTCTTCCTGTGTTCATCTATACATTGTTTCCTCCATGTACATCTTTCAGTAGCTTTATGTTTCTTCCTCCTTTCCTCGTTAGCGCTCTCCAGAGCCGAGGAACCGAAGCTGAGCGTCGTCCGAGTAACGCCGTGGCCTGGCGTATATACACACCGCTCCTAGCGTTCCACGCCGTGATGAATTTAGATGATCTTGACGTTCGCACGTGGAGAACAAAAAAAAAAAGAAAAAAAAGAAAAATGTTCACGTGCTTTAAAACTCGTCTAAATTTTCTGTTGCTTTTTACACTTTTTAATCAACGAGCAAAATTACCGGAGGATGTGGCTCGCGTCCTGAAGCAGCAGCTCGTCTTCTTTATCGTCCTCTTTTTTTTTCCTCTGTCGCTCCGTTTAGTCTTTCTCTCGCTTTCACTTTAAAGGAAATTAAAGAACAGGCGAAATGCAGAAGAAGAAACATACAGTATAAATAACATCCACACACATTGGTGTGTCTTTCTCTTCTTCCTGCTCTCTCTCTCTCTCTCTCTCTCTCTTTTTGCTCACTCTTCAGTCTAATTGCTCGTATTCTCTCCTAAGAGATTCAGGATGATTTAAAAACGCAGGAATTTCAAACATTCGTGCATTCGTTTGTTTTAAAGTGCGAATGATAAAGTAGACTTGAAACTTGAGGGCATTTTGTTTTTCTTCTTCTTCTCCTTTTTTAAAAAAAAAATTTTTGGGACGGAAGCCTTGTTGTTCTTTTGTATCTATCTAAATACATGTGAGTGAAAAAAGGATAGAGAGAGAGAGAGAGAGAGAGAGAGAGAGAGAGAGAGAGAGAAAGAAACTGTAGGCTTTCCCTTGAACAATAGCCAAATTTCTGCCTGGCGATTTTGATTAATACGCTTGCAAATTCCTGTAGGTTTTTAACGTGCCTTTTGTTTGCATGGTGAGAAAAAAGTGTGTGTGTGTGTGTGTGTGTGTGTGTGTGGTGCTCTCCTGCTAACTGATGTCATGCGATGCAGCAAGACATGTACCGATCGTCCGTGTTTAATAGATTGACGTCCGACAGCTGGCTTGAATCAGAGTGGCCCTGAGCATGGAAAATGTGTGTGTGTGTGTGTGTGTGTGTGTGTGTGTGTGTGTGTGTGTGTGTGTGTGTGTGTGTGTGTGTGTGTGTGTGTGTGTGTGGATTAACCTAAGGAAGAAGTACCACTGCAGCGTCTCGATGATGACGATGTCTGTTTTTATATTCGCACATCATCCTCTAACTGCGTCTCTTCCTCCTCGTCTCCTGAACACGTTCCTGTAAAAAACGAAAACGAAACGTAAACGAGAAACAAGATGGCCGCCTTTTCACCCGGAAACCTCGTTTTATCGCTCACGCGCTCGCTCTTGTTGCTAACACGAGGTGAAAATAATCAGGGAACGTCTGCTTGACGTCGCAAGAGTCTCTGATTGAGCGTTAGAAAAGCGTAGATGCGTTCCCGGTGGATTTCGGAGCGTTCGTCTGGGTTTATCTCCGTGACGACCGCTCTCCTTTTTTTAAAAATTATTTAAAAACAACAACAACAACAACAACAACAACAACAACAACAACAACCTGTAGCTGTGTAGCTGTTTGTTCTTTTTTTTTTTTTTTTTAATCTCCTGTCTCTGTCCTGTCTTGGTTTGGACATTTGTTTTCGATCGATCAGATAAAAAGGTATTAAACAGTTCCAGCGAGTTTCTCTTTTTTGTCGCTTTCTGTGGTAAATTTTTACATTTCTTTTTTTACCTGTAATATCTCGTCTATGCTAAGCTTTAAAAAGAGTCGACTTTCTTCCCCGACATCCACAGATTCGGGTGAAAGATCCGTATGGAAACATAAAGGTACCTTTAGTACCGAGCCCCTGAACACACCCTGTGCTGTGTTCACTATCTCAGCCGATTTCAGTTCGCACCTTTTCTACATTTGGTGTCTCTTTCAGCACGAATCACAGACAGATCTGTAAAACTACAGAAGGGTCACATGTGATGGCTCCATCTGAACGTCCTGTGATGGCGTCCCTGCGGTTTGATGTCCGAGTTCGGTTGAGAAATCTGTTCTTCCTTTATTTATTTTTAAAAAGTCGCCTTCGGTTGGCAGAGATTTTAACTTTACACCTGAAACTAAAGGTACTAAAGGTACTAAAGGTACTGAAGGAGAAGTGTTTTATGGTACCACATATTCAGGAACCTTTCTTTTCCAACTGAGATTCTTTCATCCATACGTTAGTTCATGTGAAGGATTTTAAATGTGTGTATTTTATTTACACCTTCAGGACGTCAGCTTGACTTCCGGTGTATCTTTTAGCTCGAAATGTGGATCTTAAAGGTATCAAACTGGACATGTGCGTGTGGCTAAGTTGGTATTCTGTGGGTTTAGTACCCTGAAAGTTTAGTACCCTGTGGGTTTAGTACCCTGTGGGTTTAGTACCCTGTAAGTTTAGTACCCTGTGGGTTTAGTACCCTGTGGTTTAGTGTCCTGTGTGTTTAGTACCCTGTGGGTTTAGTACCATGTGGGTTTAGTACCCTGTAAGGTTAGTACCCTGTGGGTTTAGTACCCTGTGGTTTAGTGTCCTGTGTGTTTAGTACCCTGTGGGTTTAGTACCCTGTAAGTTTAGTACCCTGTGGTTTAGTATCCTGTGTGTTTAGTATTCCGAGGGTTTAGTACCCTGTAAGTTTAGTACCCTGTGAGTTTAATACCCTATGGGTTTAGTACTATGTAAGTTTAGTACCCTGTGGGTTTAGTACCCTGTGAGTTTTGTACCCTGTAAATTTAGCACCCTGTGGGATTAGTACCCTGTGGTTAAGCATCCTGTGTGTTTAATATCCTGAAGTTTTAGTATTCTGAAGGTTTAGTACCCTGTGTGTTTATTACCCTGTGAGCTTAGTACCCTGAGGGTTTAGTACCCTGTGAGCTTAGTACCCTGTGTGTTTAGTACCCTGTGTGTTTAGTACCCTGTGTGTTTAGTACCCTGTGAGCTTAGTACCCTGTGTGTTTAGTACCCTGTGTGTTTAGTACCCTGTGAGCTTAGTACCCTGTGTGTTTAGTACCCTGTGAGCTTAGTACTCTGTGTGTTTAGTACCCTGTGAGCTTAGTACCCTGAGGGTTTAGTACCCTGTGAGCTTAGTACCCTGAGGCTTTAGTACCCTTTGTGTTTAGTACCCTGTGAGCTTAGTACCCTGAGGGTTTAGTACCCTGTGAGCTTAGTACCCTGAGGGTTTGGTACCCTGTGAGCTTAGTACCCTGTGAGCTTAGTACCCTGAGGGTTTAGTACCCTGTGAGCTTAGTACCCTGAGGGTTTAGTACCCTGTGAGCTTAGTACCCTGAGGGTTTAGTACCCTGTGAGCTTAGTACCCTGTGTGTTTAGTACCCTGTGAGCTTAGTACCCTGTGTGTTTAGTACCCTGTGTGTTTAGTGCCCTGAGGGTTTAGTACCCTGTGAGCTTAGTACCCTGAGGGTTTAGTACCCTGTGAGCTTAGTACCCTGTGTGTTTAGCACCCTGTGAGCTTAGTACCCTGTGTGTTTAGTACCCTGTGTGTTTAGTACCCTGTGAGCTTAGTACCCTGTGTGTTTAGTACTCTGTGAGCTTAGTACTCTGAGGGTTTAGTACTCTGTGAGCTTAGTACCCTGAGGGTTTAGTACCCTGTGTGTTTAGTACCCTGTGAGCTTAGTACCCTGAGGGTTTAGTATTAAGAGTTTACTGACCTGTGTGGCTAAATTATTTACTTTTCTAACAATTTGTTTTACAGATGCTTTCACCTGTATGGCGAGTACATGACTAGGACGGTTTAAGTTCCACTTCCCTTTTCATTCCTTTCTTCCTTCTTTCCTTCCTTCCCTTTCCCTCCTTCCTCTCCTTTTCTTTTGTCCTCCCGGAACACGTGCGCTCAGATTCACGCCGCTAAAATCACGTGTGAGAACCGGAGCGAGGGCTCATGACGAGCAAGCAGAGTCTCAGCTGCTCTGACTCGGGGACTCAGACTCTAATGTGGGTTACGGATTAATGACGGCCTAATTAATGCCTGATAGATTCCAGTGAGATCCTGTGTTAGATTTCACACACGCCCACACACACACACACACACACACACACACACACACACACACACACACACACACACACACACACACCACGTCCACGTGGAAAAGTCAGGGCGTTATTCTCTTTAGCTCCGACCTGGTTGCTTACTTGTCCCCCTGATTTGATGCCCTGCATCTCCTTCTCAGCTTCCCTGATTCACCCCCCATCCTTCCTCCCTTCATCTCCCCCTCCACTTTTTTTTCTCTTCCCGTCTTTTCCACTTTCCTCGCCGGCTCTCGGGACGGAAACGGCGAGGAAAGTCGTGCACAAACAGTAAACTCCGGCTTATATTTTTTTTGATGAAAGTTTTCCTACGGCTTTCATTTTCTCCGCAGACTTATTTTTTTTTCTTCCCCCCTCGGCGCAACTCAGCCGGCGCTCTGAATGGATCTAATTGGCGCAGGGTAAATGTTTATATCTGGACGGCATTATAAAAGCTTTCAAGATTTAAACAGGGAAATTTATGGAGGTTGTAAAAAAAAAAAAAAAGAAAAAAAAACATTTAAAAAAAAAAGTTGTGTCATCTAATTAGCTCGTGAGAGACTCGAGCGGCGAGGGACGTCATAAAGAACGTTTAAACATTATCAGATTGTTGCTTACAACAGTGGTGTGTGAGTGTGTGTGCACGCATGTGTGCGTGTGTTTGTGTGTGTGTGTGTGTGGGGGGGGGGTTTCGTCTCATCAACATTTTTATTTTTTGAATTGGATTCCATTAAAACCAAAAAAAAAGACCATTTCCACCAGGAGTAATTTCACTCCATTTCTGATACAGGCCTCGCCACAGACCAAAATGTGTGTGTGTGTGTGTGTGTGTGTGTGTGTGTGTGTGTGTGTGTGTGTGTGTGTGTGTGTGTGTTGGTGTTCATTTTTAGGTGCTCAATTTGCCTTTTTCTTTTTTCGTCTTTTCTTTTTTTTTTGCTCTTTACACCGCCAACAGAAATCCTATTAGAGCTCACTCTGACTCATCGAGCCTTATTAGGTAAATTAGGACGTCGTCAGGAACTGCCAGCGTCTATCATTTACAACTGTGTGTGTGTGTGTGTGTGTGTGTGAGTGAGTGAGAGAGAGAGAGAGAGAGAGAGAGAGAGAGAGAGGGCTCTGTAGTAGCATCAAGCGAACTGATTTTTTGAGGAAGAGGAGCTGGAGACCGTAACGTAACTGCGGCTCTGTAGTAACGTGATCCGTTAGAGTGGCTTCAGAGATGCTGTGGGTTTGTTTCATGTGTCACAAACACGATGCTGTGGTTCAGAAGGTGAGCTCAGAGAAACAAACAAACATAACCAGAGAGTGAGATACATGGCGGAATGATAAACAAACAAACAAACAAACAAACAAACAAACAAACAAACAAATAAATAAATAAGCATGATTATAAAATACTTATAAAGTTAATATAAATTCTTCTTCTTCTTCTTCTTCTTCTTCTTCTTATTATTATTATTATTATTATTATTATTATTATTAAATATTAACATTAGTCAATCACATTTCAAAAATAAATACAATAAATATATTCAGTCATCTTAAGAAATTAAAAACATGATCGAAACAAATAAACAACTATAATTAACATTAATTAAAAGTTCGAAAATACAGAATTTTTAAAATATAAATAAATAAACAAAAGAAAAAAACAACCAACCAACCAACAAACAAACAAAGCGGAAACTACTGTTGCTAATATTAAGCAAAACAATTCACTTTTGAATATATCTTAAACAAACAAATGATAAACGGCAGCAAAAGTTTATTATTATTATTATTATTATTATTATTATTATTATTATTATTATTATTATTATTATTATTATTATATGTAATAAGAACATGGATATCATTTATTTTTTGGAAAAAAATGACAAGAAAAAAAATACTGCTTATATTCAACGTATATTGCAAAAAAAAAAACCTCAATTATTAATTAAATATTTAATAAATATTAATAAAAAAAAACATCTTGCTATTTAAATAAAACAAATCCGCCACAGATTTATATTGAGTTATAGATAACGATTTTATGTATAAATCGTTATCCTGAACGTTTACGAATCTCTTTCATGTGCTGTAAGGAAATCTCGATCCCGTCTTCTAACCTCGACTCTCTTTCTCTTCTTTTCTTCTCCTCTTCCTCGAGCTGCCCGTCTCAATAAAGACAAATATCTTTTGACATTTCCGCGGCCCTGATAGAATTATGCGGCGTATTTGTTGAGGGATCAGAGAAAATGATGAGCCGTAATGTTACCTTGGTGACAGCATTGTTA
>NC_062529.1:1914214-1949214 GCF_022655615.1 Tachysurus fulvidraco
CCTGTAATTGGTGTGTGAAAAAAAAAGCGAAAAAGACGACCGATGGAATGAAGGAGTGAAATGCAAAAAAAAAAAAAAAAAAAAAAAAGAAAGAAAGAAAAGAATCGCATGTAATAAAAACCTGGAGAAGAAAAAAAAACAACCTCAGAAGAAAAAAAAAAGATAAAAACGCAACGCTCGATCGCAGAGAGGCAGAACGGCAGGAAGACGAATCAATAGCGTGTGGCTGTTGATCTGAAAATAGGACGACAGGATTCGAACGGAGGATTTATTATCATTATCGCTAGTTTTTTTTTCTCACAGAACGACTCGTCCTTCTCCTTTTTTCTTTGTGCCACTTTTCGACTTTCACTCCTCCTGGATGCGAGGTGTTCCCTATGCGTTCCTATACACACGGCGGGAGGTTTTTTCGGAGCCCTGCACGCTCAGAGCGGATCGCTTTAACTTAGCTCAGGGTCAATTTTGTACACCTTTAAGTGACGCTGGCTTTCCACTGCCTTTTTTTCCTCCTCCCTTTTGTCGAGACCCTGCTGAGTTCAAGCGTTCGTCTATGGAATTTTGGCCCCTCACTTGTGGTTTGGCAAAAGCATCACACAGCACTGTGTGTGTGTGTGTGTGTGTGTGTGTGTGTATCCGATTATGCGCCCACACTAGCACAAGCTAAATAGGTGTATGTTTGGTGTGTGTTTTGTGTGTACTGCTTCTTTTTTCCCCCCCAGAACCGGGGGTCTCCTCTTCATTTCGTCTACGAATTAATCCCAGAACTTTAGAGCGGCATGAAGAGTCTGGGGCCGTGTCCAAAACAAAGCCATCTTTCTTTCTTTTTTTTTTCTTCTTCTCGCGCAGACGTGCAGCACATGAGCGCTCGAGCGTGTGCATGCATGACAGCTCTGGCACTCTGTTCTTTTTCTTTCTTTCTTTTTTTTTGAAACACCGACACGTGTGTCGTCAGTGTTGTGATAATTGCGGAGAAATACGCACGGCACCTTTAAACCCTTAACGCGTCTGACCTATCAGCCAATTCGCATCGTATCTTTGGAAGCGTGGATGAGTGGAGGCCGAGCACGCGCCTCTGGCCTCGGCTTTTCTTTGCTTTTCTCTGTGAGAGAAAGGTTTCAGCTGCGTGCCCTTTGGATTAATGCACTGCACACTGTGTTTAATTTTTCAAGAGGAAACGACAGCGAGTAAAATAAATAATGCGCGAGTGGAGATATATATACACACACACACACACACACACACACATGCAGGATGAGTGCACGGAGACACGGCTAGAGACGTCTGAAACTGTCCTCTTTTTTCTGAGCAGGATATTTTCCTGTGATCTGTAGCTGTGTATCTGTCTCGTCACACCTTCTACAAGCTATGTGTCTATCGTGTTTAAAATAAGAGCCACAAACATGATGTATAGCTGTCATCGCATGGCAAAAAGAGGCGGGGCTGACGGCGGATGATTGACAGCACCAGGAGAACCAAAAAGGATAGCAAAAATTTATTTAAGATCACGTTAGTGTCTACGGAATGTAGCACTTTAGGACAGGATGTTACAGGAAATTAATCAACAGTGAGATGACACGATTAACTCTTATGTCTCGGATTTCGTCATTTTTTGTTTATTTTTAATATGCTAATTAAATGACGTGGACCGATACCAGTAGAAAGTTGTGACCAATCATCAGAACTGAGAATTCAGCGGTAATAATAATAAAAATAAAAAGAAATGATTGTAATGATTTACTGCACAGCAGCGAACAAGCCTGAAGTGCTGTAAATCTTTCATGTTAAACTTTTTCAGAGGCGGCGAGGCATTAACGCGTCCCACATGAAGACATCAAACGGCCGCAGTGCCGCTCTGCGGTACCGACATGACGGCGTTTCAGTCTCTCTCCACCGCAAGGCAGGGAATAAACTTGTCGCCGATTTGGGTTGTGAACACAAGCAAAGCTCTCTGCGTGCGCTGCTGGCTTCTGCCCTTCGAGCTCATCATGTTCTTTTCCTCCACACTTTCTTTTCTTTTTTTTTTGTTATTGTCAGCAGACACGTAGAGCGAAGCAGTCACCGCGACAACGCCGCTGCACTTTCGTAAAATTATCCGAGGTGGCTAATTCACTGCTATTAAATCCTCTTAAGGTTGAGGAATTCAGACACACGTCCGTTGGTCTCTTTTTTTTTTTTCTACCATCCTGCCAAAAAAAGACTTCTGTGCATAACTGGTTTTGAAGGCTGATCCGCGGCACCTTCCTTTGCGTGTTGATACAGTAGCTCCGTCACCCTGACACTGTTTGTTTAGTGAGCTACTCGAGCAAGCATGGAGATTTGAATTTGTAAAGCGTGGGAGAAAAAGCTGGAGGAGGACTTGTAAGCCCTTTCCAGCAGGGTCTAGATGCCAGGCCTTCGATACCTCGCTCTAAAGCGGCTTTGGCGAGAGAGAGAGAGAGCTAGAGAGAGAGAGAGCGGATCACGGCCGTGGACAATGATGTGCACGTAGAAAGCAGTGGACAGGATGGGATTAGCAGGTTAGCTCAAGTTCCTCCTCACCGCTAACACGCTCTCCTGGCTCCCCTGGGCTTTTGACACAGCGTGGCTCAAGGAATTAGTCCAGCTCCCAGATTTAAACCTTAACCGGCTAATGGAGCCTCTAAAGCCCAGAGCGTTTCCTTTGCAAAGGAGTGTTGTCGACAGTTTAAGTAGGAAGCAGCGTCGCTATTAGCTCAAACTAATTTTTCACAGTGTTAGCTCTGAGGATTAGGATGCAGTGTTGGAATGATTCAGGAGAGGTGGGTTGTAGAATTAAAGCCCAATTACAAGCAACGGAGAGTTTGTTTGTCATTGAGGAAGGTGGAAAGTGTGGCGAGAGAGCAGGGAGATTTTCGGAGGGTGCTGGAGGGCGACGCAGCCTGACGAAATGTGGGTTGATCCCCTTGTTTAGGCGGGCTTAAGGCTTCCCAATTTCACATGCTAACGGCTTCTGCACAAGCCACACACTCTGCCAGCAATATTGATATTTGTCCTCTGTGGTCACTGCCTTTCTCTCTCTCTCTCTCTCTCTCTCTCTCTCTCTCTCTCTCTCTCTCTCTCTCTCTGTCTCGTCTTCTCTGGGTCTGTCACTCGGAAAATGCAGAGAACCCCAGGCCTTGTGTGTGTGTGAGTGTGTGTGTATGTATGTAGCAGCCCTGTAATCATGCTTCTCTGACACTAATTGCTCATGCCTGCGGAGTTTGGAGAACACGTACACGTATCAAAGCTCATGCCGAAGAGCAGGATCACTAGCAGGCACGGCTCGATCGTTCCCCGAGAAGTCTTCGGTTCAACCCCGTTCTCTGCCCTCCGTCTCTAGTCCTGCTTTTTTTTATCTACGTCGAGAGTCTGAGATTGTTTCCAAGCCATTTCCCCATCTCGACCATCCTCCGAGGCCTCGTTTCGGTTCTGAACACGCAGCGTTTAATGTTCCTCCCATCATGGGGCAACGTGTCAGTGACTGCGGAGATGTTTTTTCTATTTACTGGGTATGCAGAGCAGTCTGGGTGGTAGCGAAGTAAATTGCGGAAAAGCAGTAAAAAGCAGATTGAGTTTCTCCTCATGGGTTTCGGTCTTTAGTGTGCTTACTCAAAACATCGGCACGGACCCGACCGAACGCGTCAAATTATTCACCCCCAACAAACACAATCAGTGTAGTTCACTGGAGCTATTGATCTGTGCGATGAGGCTGTGCAGAAAACCACTTGAGGATTTTTTTAGTGTCTAAAAATCAATCGAGTTAGATTTCGGCTATTACATAAGAAATCAGTTGCGCATCACAACAAAAACGGTCCTTTGTTGCAACCTGTTGGAAGGACCACCGGCAAGCTAATTTGTTTGATAGCTAGCGGGCTTTTTAGCTGTAAACAATGCTGGATTACAGCCAAAAGGAGCCAACAGACATCCCTCTGATCAGAGACTAAAACAATAAATCATTATTCGGAGCTCTCAAAGCCACCATAGAAACCTGTCGCTTAATCCAAGAAGATTGGCTGAACGAAAAGTACTGACTGGGTGTCTGAGATATTAATGTAGCTGGCACCGACTCTTTGGTTCCTCCTGCTTTCTGTCTAACCTTTTCGTTCGTTTTCATTTCAAGCCACAGTGGCATTAGGACATTAGCGAGTGCTGGATTAGGCCATGCGTGCTCTTAAGCCGCTGTATTTGTTTTTCTATCATTTACAGATGTTAAATATGTGATTTTCTCTCTGCGAGGTCTGCAGGGTTTTGGCTAGTTCTCGCGCTCCATCTACAGTCGCTGGAGTTCTTTTCTTTTTGAAAAGGACACCGTTTGGTCTTTCGCCCCTGGCACGGCTTTGGCCATCTGCCTAATCTTGAAAGTGAGAGCTAGCATGAGAAATGCTGGCTGACGCATCACCCGAGTCTAATTTGGAGCTTCAGAGCCATCTTTCCGTCTCTCCATCTCTCAGTCTTTCTTGTCTCTTTCTAATTCAGCCAGTTATCTGAACACAGCATCCCTCTCATGAGCCCAGAAATCAGGTAAGATACCCAGGGCCAAATGAGCATCATTAAAGCTAATCAGTGGCACAGCGACGGAGAGGAGCGACGCGAGCTACGTCATCGGATGACAGCGATACCAATCGACTCTGTTAACGCCGGAGGTGTGAAACGAATATGACGGCTTTCGGAGAAATCGAGAGTTAGTGGTTGAGGGACGGTGGGATTTACTTTCTCACAGTCCGTGTCATAATATCGTAAAAACATAATGGAAACAGATCTTATTAGAATAAGAAAAAAAGCCTCTCATATACTTCTCTCCAGTGGTAAGATGCTAACTTGGTAACAAGAGCAAGTTTTGGTGGGTTAGTGAACGCTTTGCTAAGCCACTGGGGAATAGGGAAATAAATCTAAGGTAGCTAATGATTAGAGTAAAGGTTTAGCTAGCAAGCAAATCTTATATTTCTGTCAGGACCACTTTGTCAAATGAGAATTTATTAGATGATGGCATACAGTTAGTGTTGGCGGTATGGTTCTGTTCTGGGCAAGGATCCACACGGCCGTCCGTGCGCATGCGTGGACAGAGCGGGCAGAGCAGCAACTAGAAAATAATAATAATAATAATAATAATAATAAATGAATAAATGGATAAATAAATAATTAAATAATTAGGGAGAGCGGGAGAGAGAGAGAAAAATATATGTGGAGATTTGTGACGTAAACTGGTACAATGAACACAGGTTCCGGCACGGTGGAGTCGGGGTTGGAGGAGGGAGTTTAAATCGCAGCCGCTAGAAAGCGGCTCAATGAATGGGAATTTAAATGGTCTGGTAATATGGATGACGTAACCGGATTGGTGCACGTCGTGGACAGGTGATTAACAGCTGATGCACGCTTGACGACGTGGCCTGCCAGAACTAACGCGATGCTTGATTGGGAATAAGAGAGATAGCAAGAAAGAAAACAAAGAGAGAGAGAGAGAGAGAGAGAGAGAGAGAGAGAGAGAGAGAGAGAGAGAGAGAGAATTATCAAAAATTCCAGCATTACCATCAGACAAAGAGTTGTACCAGAAAACAAATACACATTTTTCATGAGTTACACCATACTGAGAAGCCATAGATCCCATAGGCTTTCCCACAGCCTCCCAGACTACCCCCTGTCCTCACATTTTAAAGTTTTTCCTGCTCCCGAGACATCTGATTAGCCTCCTCGGCTAATTAGCGGCCCTTCCAGAGCTGCGGTGGGCGTGTTAGAGCACAAAAAAGCACTAAAATGTGCTAGGATTGCTAACGTGTCGGCCATACGATACCGCGAAGACGGTTCTGTCTGAAACTTTCGACTTATTCAGACGTTGTTCTAACAGAATCCTTTGAACACGGCGATAGCGGGAAGTCACAATACAATCTCTTCCTGCCTAAAAAAAAAATCTCCTTGCCCTCTTTGCTGGCATGTCTCCTGTGCCATGTTTCTGAGCACACATCACAGGGACCTTTTATGGTGCCCACTTCTCTTTGTGAAGGGGATGTTGAATGCCCAGCTTTTTATAGTTACATTTAAAGGGAGTTGGATGCCTGGTGCAGCTGGGGCTCATTATGGTATACTCCATCCAAAAATGCATGTGTAATTAATTCGCTCACCCAGACCCTCATTGCTTCCATCCAGGACCTCCAGTCTGTACAAAGTCCTCAGAGTAACTCATCTGAAGCTTGAACAGGCCTTGGCTTGGAGCGATAACCAACCTTGGGGGGTGATGGACAACACTTATGCAAGCGTACCCTTGAGACGGATAGGAGGGGGACGGTCTGTACCCGTCTGGATCGCTGTTTAATTTCCGGTTGATGCATTATTATTATTTTTTTTTTAAAGAAAAGTGAATCACTTTAAACAATGTCCTTTTTGTCACGTTCTTCTTGGATGCTCGGTGTGCTCTGCCAAGCTCGAGCAGACTGCCATAGCTCAGAGGCAGGGCTATCAGACGGAGAGAGGCCTTTTTAACTCCCTAGTGCATCGCCGCGTCCACTCGCTGATGTAAACCGACTCGAACGAGATGAATAGCTTATGCAATTTTGTGAAGTCCGTTCTGCAGTGAGGCAATGCCAGGAAACACTTCTGTCTCTTGACAGTAAGGTTTCTCTAGTTCTTTTGCATTGTCTTGATGCCCGATGCCTTGAGAGAGAGAGAGAGAGAGAGAGAAAGAGAGAGAGAGAGCACTCTAAATATAAACCCTTTAATTTGTTAATGCCACACAGTATTTAACATTTCACCATCAATTTGACCTGTGCATCAAATAAAAGCAACAAAAAAACCATAAACAACATGCAGCATAACGCAGACGAACATAACTTTTGGCTGCTCTGCTAAAACCGTCGCTAAGTGAGTTGAGACGATTCGGACGCTCCATCATCTTTCCACGTTATTATTATGGTTCTCTCCATAGCCGGTTTACGCCGAGTGTAAAAGTCTCGTCGGCTTCGCTGTAGCAGACAAAGCGGGCGAAGTGGAGTTTTTAGGTCCATGAATATAGGAGTTTGGAGTAGAGAACAAGGAGGAGGAGGAGGAGGAGGAGGAGGAGGAGGAGGAGAAGGAGGAGGAGGGGTGCTGGTAGAAGAGCTCTGTTTTTTTGCAAATGAAAACAGATTGGACTGGTTATAGAAGAGAGCCTGGTTTCAGTTAGACTGGAGACAGGCGTACTGTGTGAATGCCATACCCCCCACTACCACCACCACCCTCTCCTCCGTTTACAGCTTCTGACATGCTTTTTCCAGCGCTGCTTTTTCTGCTGCAATTTTTTTTTTTTTTTTTTTTTTTTGTTTTCAACCCCCCCCCCCCCCCCCCCACCGCCTGAGAATTAAACAGAAGTAGAGCGGCACGCTCTTGTAATCTTCTTTATCGCTTATGAAATCGTTCCTTCTGATTGCCCGAGAGAAAATGGCCGAAGTCGTACGGTATACTCTGCGGAGATCGTTTTCTTTCGCGGGCGTCGTCCGATCGTCGCCCCCGTTCACGTTAACGTCGATGCCACCGAAGGTTAGCTTAAGCCTTCTGTCATAATCACCCCGCGAAGAAATGTTTTCTTTATCCTGACAAATAGAGGGCTTTGTTTATAGAGACCGCGAGCTGCGATTGCAGTTATTATTCTGTCTGGCAGAATAGTAACCAGGCAGAGATGATTCTATCAGGTAGGCATGACCCCTGCGCCTTTTTTTTTTCCGACGATATGTCTGCATAAAAATCCTCCTTGTTTTGTTTGCTAATTACAGCTACATCACCCCCCACGAAGTTTTGTCTAGCTCGCTGGATGTTTTTTTGTTTTTTTTCTCTTAAAGATCACAGACGAGACACTTGTTTTGTCTAAGGACTAGAATTCAAAGAAAAATAAAGATTCTGCAATTGTCATTTGTAATTATATATCCGGCCCGGGCACGGACGCGTTATTAGCGCTTTGTACGCCTGATTTCATTTTACAGGTGCCTGTTAAATAAGCGCTTTTCACACTCTGGCATGGTTCATGATGGGAAACACCTCAGTTGTTTTTTTTTTGTGGGTTAAGTGTGTGTACTTGGTGTAGTTCATGGTCCAGCAGCCTCAGCTGTCCCTCGTCTCAGACGTGGCTTGCGTGCAATCAGAGCCTTATAAGGGCCGTTTGGAGCAGAGGTGCCCCCCTTCCCCATCCCAGAGTCTCTGGTTCCTCGCTTTAACCCTCATCTGGTCTGGATCTGCTCTTCCAGGCCACAGCCCGCATGGCTCACTCTGTCTCCACAGTATAAACACACAAACCAGGGCCAGAATGCATGGACCTAGAATCGTCCCACACACACACACACACACACACACACATGCACGCTGACACTTTCCCCTCCCTTAAGTCCTTGGGATCAATTCAGAGGGACAGGCGCCAATAAGATGACAAACATCGAGGCCTGCTGGTGGAGCTGGCTCTTGTTCTGTGCCGTGTTTTCTCCAGGCCCTCTTTTTTTTTTCCTCTGTTCTCTGTTTGATAGTAATGAAGAGTGCTTCAGCGGTAATAATACCACCCGGAGACCGAACGAGAAGTCTGCAGATTTATAGGATGACTGGACTCTTTTCTTTATTCTGTCCTGTATATAAACCTGTATCTCACTTGTGCTCTCGCTCTCTTTTATGTCTCCTGAAAACCGGCGAGACTTTCAGCTGACTGCTGGGTAAATAAGGTTGCCCAGCCTCGACCGAGAACCTCATTTTTTTTTAAACTCCGAAGCAGGAGCCGCTTTACCTCGACTGCACAGAGGAAAGCAATCAGAGTGCAAAGAGAGGTGGGCGATTTCGGTGAGAGCTCGCTCCGACAGCTAGCTACATCATATGACAATTACAGACCAAAGAGTCTACCTGCGAACTTGAAAGCAAAATACATGTTATTTTGAAACCAAATGAAAAAATAAGCCTTGTTTTTTATTGCTAGATGCTACAGGTTTTATCATGAGCTCCCATGTTGCCAGTTCTGTTTGGTCAACAGAGCGCAGCTTTGTTACATCAGAGCGACAGAGCCGAGCCAGGAAGGGGAGGAGAGACTCGAGGTGTGTATACAGTATGCTGTGCCGACGCTCCCACTCGGCCTGGTCTACTTTGGACTGTTGTGCTGAAGGATGTCGGGGGTGGGGTGTGGTGTGGTGTGGTGGTCTGTCCAAAAATCTGTTCGTTCCTGTTCAATAGAGTTCTTATTTAAATCAAAACATGACATCACGGCATCGTATAGTATAGCAGCGAATCATCGACACCACTAGACACCTTCGACACCAATGAGACCTTTAGCCCAGTTTCCAAACACATCTCACTCACAGTTACACAAAATTCCTTGCTTAAGACACAAACACTAACAACACTTACCTTTCGATTCTTAGGCATAAATGATTTCGTTTGGGGGGTTTTTACACCTGGTCACGTCATGCGTTTTCTGTGATCAGATATCTATCCGATGGTAAAAAGACCAGGTCTAAATGCCCTCCGAAACGTTTTGGAGACAGATATAAATCCGTTGGTTCGAACCCCTTCAGGAGGAGGTCTGGGACGCGTTTCAGATGAAACTGGACAGGTGTAAATGAATGTGGTTGTTCAAGCCACATACGTCAGCGCTGTACTCCTCCCGAACGGAAGTACGTCACTCGCAGGTGACTCACGAGTCGTGCATCGAGCCAGAAACGGAAATGAGGTCAAATATATTAGCATATTGCGCGGGAGCTGATAGATCGGATCGATATCCGATTGGCTGAGACGCATTAATGTGGCCTGATGTAAACGGAACAGTTTTAAGAAATCAGATAGCTATCGGATCAGAGAAAACACGTGACGTGACCAGATGTAAAAAGGCCTGCGCTTCGTACTCACGCTTCACATTACTTCACCGAATTTGCTAGCGTCTGATGACCCTGACCGGATTAGCTGCATCCATTCTGCATTCAATGCATTCTTCTTTGTCTATTCATCTTTTTTTCATGGTTGACTCGTGTCGTAAATTCGCTAATAAGACCGAAATGAAAAAGTCTCCCCTGTCAGAGCTAATGTCTTCAGCCCTGTAGCTAATCTCTGGTCTGATTAGCTTCCTTCAGCTACATAATTTACATAAATTAATATGATCGTTTAAACTCCGACTGAGGATCTACCTACAGTACGGAGGCCGAGCTGGTTTGTATCTACCCCCGCATTAGTCGCCGTGTCGCAGTGTCCTGTGCGACGAGCTTCCTCAGAACGTAGGAAACAGGACTATAAAGTGGACAGAAACATAAAGCCACATTTTAACCGGTGCAATTTTTTTTTAGCTCATAGTCATGGGGCAGGTAGAGACCTGCAGGTGAGGTAGTCTCTCTGTGTGTATGCATGTGTGTGTGTGTGTGTGTATGGTCAAGCTTAACCCCAAATCCCCTGTCTGTTCACTTCCTGTTTCCTTCCCACTTTTCTGACCTGACTCAGACTCTAAGTCTTGCCTCGCACTTTCACATCTAATCTGTTTAATTTGTTAACATGAAACAGACCTGTTTTTTTTAACACACCAAGCTGCTGACATTGGCCTCCAGTACAAACCGGTGACCCTTAAAACGTCCATAAAGTTTGCTGAAAGGCGTCACTTTGTACCGGCCCCCCCTCGAACACACACACACACACACACACACACACACACACACACACACACACACACACACACACACACACACACACACACGATTGATATAAGCTGAGACACTACAGGTGAATAGCGCCATCATTTTCAAAACAATACATTCATTTGACGGCTAATACACAGTACTTACGATCAAGCGGCTGTTTAATTAAACATCTGTATGCTAACATTGTTTTTTTGGACGGTTTTTCGAACAAAAACGTTCATTTCATGACAAAAACATTTTCGTTTAGCTTCGGATTGTATTCTGTTTAGTTTTGTTGAAATTTCTGAAGTATATCGTGGGGATGCTGTAGCCTAGTGGTTAAGGTGTTGGTCAACGAATCGGAAGGTTGTGAGTTTGATTCCTACGTCCACCAAGCTGACACTGAAGGGCCCCTGAGCGAGGCCCTTAAGGCTCATTTGTATAAAAATGACATAAAATGTAAGTCGCTCTGGATATACTATATATAAAGGCGTCTGCTAAATGCTGTAAATGTAAATATCAGGAATCGTGCTTTTCAGGTACGGGGTAATCGTGCCGAGTGGGCGGGGCTTATACGATCGAGAGGGAAAAACAGTGAAATTAACATTTTTCAGAGGTCAAGCGAGTGACCCAGCAGATCACGTCTGCACGTCTAGGTGTTTAATTCCTCTCTCGGCTCTGCCACTTTCCTGTCACCAGGCAGGAGTGTAATGAATTTAAGTCATTCTGATTTCTCTAAGCTGCTCAGTGTTAGTTAAAAAAAAAGAAAAAAGCCACCCCTCATCCCCACACACCACCTTTTCCACCTCCCGCTTAATCCCTGCCTCTTCTAATCTCACGTGAGGAGACCAAGCAAGCTCAAAAGAAAGGAGGAAAAAAAAAAACAGACAGGGGGAAAACAGAGAAGATACAGGAATCGTCTTTGTCAGCTTTAACACGGACGATCATAAATGTCAGCGCTCGTGGTCCGGCACTTTGACTGGAGAGAGAGAGAGAGAGAGAGAGAGAGAGAGAGAGAGAGAGAGAGAGAGAGAGAGAGAGAGAGAGAGCAGACGTGGTGAGGGTGTGGATCGACTCGAATGAGCGCAAAACACCAATAAATTGTAACAAACGGCATCATTATGTTACTGTGTATTGAATAAAAATTATATACTGCTGTAAATTTAAACGGTCTGATCTTACAAAATGAGGTCATAAAAATATTATAGCTGAAAAGCGAGTCTTGTGGTGAAGAAAAAAGAAGAAGAAGAAGGAGAAGGAGAAAAAAGACAGCAAATCACAAGTGTCAGTGTAGATAACTGGCTATTGGTGTGTGTGTGTGTGTGTGTGGTTATGGAGGTCAGGACACTGTCTAGGCAGCAGAGAGAGAGAGAGAGAGAGAGAGAGAGACAGAGAGGGAGAGAGAGAGGGAGGGAGAGAGTGTTGCTCTTCCCCGGAGTGAATATGTCCAGTCGGGGATCTAGTCGAGGGATTTGGCCAGTTGGAGGAAGGAGAATGTAAAACAGATGTTGTGTGTGGGAAATAGCTGTGTGCTGTCCACTCCAAGTTTGCGCTAGTGTGTCTAACAGGCTGTAAAAACAGCTGCTTCCAGATTCCGTCGCCTCATTTACACTTAGTAAATCACCCATGATTCTCTGCGCCGCCGCTGCCGCCGCCGCCGCCGAGAGTCCCTACGGATCCGCCTACAGACTACCGAGTGGATCTCTGTCTCGCAGACTGTCACACTGAACCATTTCAGGTAGCGGAGAAAAAAAAACAAAACAAAAGAAACCCCAGAATGACGTGTGTTAGACACCGGGTCGTTTTTAAGTGCTCCTTTTTCTGCAAAATGTTTTCTGTTTATAGCATCCGCCCGATCGACAGGGAACCGGGTTCGGATCCGGGACCGGCGGATCGTGTGTTGAGATTTAAGACTTAAGATTTGTGCCTCGTTGTGACCAGAACGATTTAAGGAGTTTCTAACGATTGGAGTGGACAAGACTTTAGATTTGATCTGTAATCGACGTTTAAATATTTCGCTAATCGGCCAGTTAGCAGCTAGCTTTAGCTTTTAGCTATTATCGCTATGTTTATATGTTATATGACCACCAAGGAAGGGAATGGAAACCAATTGCGATGATCCTCAACCTCAAGCCTAAACGTTACCTTACAGAACTTTACCCTCTCTCAAATCTAAGGATATTTTATTTTCTGCTTGGTATGCATGCATGTGTGTGTGTGTGTGTGTGTGTGTGTGTGTGTGTGTGTGTGTGTGTGTGTATTAGACCGGGCATGTGTACGAATCAGCTTTGTTCATGGTGGCACAATGTGGCTCGAGACTGATTTGCATGTAATTGTTGCTTCGGATTTGCTATGATAGTCATAAACAAGACATTAGCAATTCAAGGTGAGGAATTAGAGGCCTGAGAGACTTCCAGATCACACACATGGTAATGAAGCCCCTGGCTTAATAATGCAAGAAATGTCAGGAAACTTTCCACCAGCCGGGCGGACGCCAGGGAGGCACCGCAGGCCTAGGGCTCGTGTCATCTTTGTTCTAAATGCAAATCAGTTTGTCGTGACACTGACTCCATCAAATATGGAGCATCGAAGGCGTGATGAGAGAGTGGCCAGGTCTTTCCTTTCCTCTCTCCTCAAGGTCTACGCTCTCTCTCTCTCTCTCTCTCTCTCACACACACACACACACACACACACACATAACAACCCATTAGTTTTTACAATGCTTATTTAATATATGCATATATTTAAAGATTATCGATCACATCTTCCTCCAACACGTAATATTTATTTTATTTATTTATTTATTTTTGTTCTCCAACAACCATCATGACTGGAAGTGAGAGGAGCAGAGTGTTTGAAAGCCGTCTTAGCTTTCCCAGACTGTGAAATATAATGAATACAATCTCGACCTTAATAATTTAAGACTCTGAGTGCGCGAACGGCAGGCGGTTCAAAGAAAAAAAACGCGGTGCCTTAAAGACGAGAGCTTCTAACGCTCGGGAAATTTCCAAGGTTATCTGAATAAGTCCTGGTTAACAGGATGTCCAGTTTTGAAGTGCGAGTTTGCCGTCCCATGTGCCCAGTCTTTTTTTTTTCCTCCTTCTATTCCTTCCCTTTTTTCTGGCTTCGGCTGACATGAAAGGCCGCAAGTCCCCAAAAATAACTCAAAAGGTTAAGATATTAATTAAGCGGCGAGGGCTGAGGAGTAGGATAATGAGAGGCGCTCTCCACAAACAGACTTGCCGGTGCTCCACTCAGAGAGCGAGGGATGAATGAACGAGCCAAATCAGTAGTCTATCGGCTGCCGGGCTCGCCAGTCATTACGGGAATTACCTTGCAGCCTTCCAGCAGCCTGCACCTTTTACAGCTGTTATCATCAGCCCCGGTCATTAGAGAGCAAGGAACTAAATTCATCCCCAGCAATTAAAAGAATCCTCTACATACTGTACACGCTGCTATTTGAACACGACTATAAATACGTGAAACTTCTTACGCTAGTTAAGGAAGGAATATAAACGCTCCAGGAAAATAATGAAGACTTCCTGTTGGTGAAGAGAGCTGGAGTGTTTTATTCCTCTTGCACCACTTTTGTTGAATTTATTCAGAACAACGTGGCGTTTTAAGACGTTTTTAACGGCGTAGCGTTCCTTTACGATTCCTTCGTACTTTAATACGAGGAGAAAAGAGAAAAAATTGCAGCTTGTCATGTTACCAAGCAACCACGACGATCTTAAAGTCCTCGATGTGAGAGAGAGAGAGAGAGAGAGAGAGAGAGAGAGAAAGAAACACATCTTGGAGACTTTAAACTTCTTTAAACTTCCTTAAAGTATATAGTATGCTACAGTACACGAGTTCCTGTGATCTAGCCGTTGCTATAGAAACGATGGCCTGGTACTGTACTTCGGATGTTTTGGTGCTGTAACGGTAAACACAGGAGAAACCAAACGCTCAAAATTCGACGTCTCCGACATTATTCCTAAACTGTCTGGCGATCTGCACTTCCGCTGTAATTGTCCACGGAGTACTACGCCTGTTTCTCTCACCGAGCCGTACAGCCTACCGTAATAGCCGTGATTTAATTTAGCTATTTAACCTGTAATTCCAGCAATATTTATTGAAGAGCGAGGGGAGAAAATTGGGCCATTAGGCGCCGAGGATGAATACACCGAGATGAAAATGAACACGCCTAACTGGTAGTTGACCTTCGCGTTCTGTGGCGGAATTTTATTAGCACGGCCCGCTGTAATTACCGCAAATTGAATCATAGAGAAACCGAAATCATCGGGTAATGAGCATTTTTTTTTATTCGTTTTTATTGCACTTTGTGCCCGGGCTGCGAGCTGTGACGTCCCTTCGCGTGAGGCCTGACTGAATGCCGAGGATGCTGAAGTTTGAAATGAATGCACAATTTTTTTTAAACAGCTTTGTCTTCCAGACTCGGTCATTGTTTTTTTTGTTTTGTTTTGTTTTTTAAAGCACGTATCGTACGGGGGATGGGAAACGCCGGCAGTTTATTTGTGAGCATTGTCTTTTTTTTTTTTCTTTTTTTTTTGGACGACATATGGCACGTCCTGTAAGACGCTGTGAGATGCAAATTCAGGGGAGTCTGACTTTAAATGAGGCAGCGACGGTGACATGAGCCCTTTTGAAGAGTGCACATCACAGTACTCCGGGGAGGAACAGCAGGGGAGCACCCACAATGCCGTGCGGCGGCGACGCTCACCGCCCACCTCTTCTCTTACAGTACGAGAGCGGTCGAGTGAAGTGAAGTGGCGAGCGCGGAAACCCTGCAGTCGCAACATCAACTCGGGTTATTACCTGCGTTTTTCGTTTTTACTCCTCGGAAGAACGGCAATTAAGTGTTCGGGTGTTTATGTGGAAACGAAATGAGACAGCTAGGAATAAACGACGGCGCATGCTGTAAAGGCGAAGACAATCTGCTACGCGTGTACAATGTGCGTACACAAGTCTTTTGATTTTTTTATTTTTTTTTTTTTTGTTTTTGAGAGAGAGCGAGAGAGAGAGTGAGTTTCGTCTCATAGACTCTCAAAAGTTTCAGAGATCTGGGCCACACACACACACACACACACACACACACACACACACACACACACACACACACACACACACACACACACACACACACAAAACAGCAGCTTGAGCCTAATTAACAGGACGTGTGTCTTTCTGCACATCTGTAACATCATTTCCAAGCGCAGCGTTCACACAAATAATCATTCTGCTCTATAGTCATCCAGAGGCTCGTGGTGAGGAGTCACAGTAAATGATCATTAAGGGTCAGACTGCACTTAATCAATACAAAACAGCCAGAGAGAGAGAGAGAGAGAGAGAGAGAGAGAGAGAGAGAGAGAGAGAGAGAGAGAGAGACCTCATTCTGCATGACGATATATATACAGTAGTCTTACAGAAATTCACACAGGATTCACGTCGAAATAATCACATGATTCAGGTGAATTTCACAGAAGCGAGGCTCAATTCATTTATTTCTGTTTGATTCTTTAGACACGACTCATTCATTTCTGTTTGATTCTTTAGACATGACTCATTCATTTCTACATGATTCTTTAGACACGACTCATTCATTTCTACATGATTCTTTATACAGGACTTATTCATTTCTACATGATTCTTTATACAGGACTCATTCATTTCTACATGATTCTTTAGACACGACTCATTAATTTCTACATGATTCTTCAGACACCACTCATTTATTTCTAGATGATTCTTTAGACACCACTCTTTCATTTCTACATGATTCTTTATACATGACTCCTTCATTTCTACATGATTTTAGACACGACTCATTCATTTCTACTGTACATGATTCTTCAGACACGACTCGTTCATTTCTATGATTCTTTATACTTTAGACATGACTGCTTCGTTCCCACAATTTTTTTCTGTTCATATTAATTAATTCATTTCTCATGTGTTCATGTTTTTTTTTTAAGTTATTTGATTTATGACACTTTCGAGTTCTTTTTGCTCGTGAACTCAAATCATCACGTAAACCACTTTTTTTTACGAGCTGCAACTCTTTCCTAAACTTTTCCCCCCTAAATAAAATGATCATTTTAATCCTTTCTATTATTTCTGATAAAGCAGCGACTAATAGATCATGTGATTTCAATCTGCCTTGATAAAAAGGAACACAACATAATGCTAATAATCTATAACGATCATCTCATCTATAAAATACAACATATTCGCTAGACTAATCTTTCACCAATGATCTTTAACCACAGTGACATTAACAAGTTTCCTTGATGCCCGGTGATCATATTATTATTATTATTATTATTATTATTATTATTATTATTATTATTATTATTATTATTATTATTAATCGTGGTTAAATAGCAGGGAATGAAAGCAAAGCGTGATGAAGCACTTGCTCACTCAGAGGCATGGATCTGTTTTTACTGTACAGGAGTTTCTGTTGGAAATTTGGATGCCATAAGTGTAAATGCCAAAAGCAGGAAGCTCGGCTGCCTTATAGGTCCAACGAGCTACTGTGAGATCCTCTCTCTCTCTCTCTCTCTCTCTCTCTCTCTCTCTCTCTCTCTCTCTCTCTCTCTCTCTCTCCTGTGCTCGCTTTTCCCTCTTTCCTCTGTAAGCCGTCCAACGAGGCTCTTGCCAAAGCCGTGTGTGAACCACAGCCAAACAAAACACAGGCAGCAGTCCAGGCCAGCGCGGCACGCTTCCACTAATAGAGAGAGAAAAGGCTTCCAGACCCAACACGCTACTTACAGCACGGAGAAATTCTTTACGCTAGATAATAGCTTAATGACAGCCTAAATGAAGTCCCCGTAGTAAAAACCAATGTCAGCCAATGAGCACCTCATTAAAGGATGCTATATCCCCTTTTCCCTCCCCCCTCTTTATTCAGTATCGAAGCAGGCTTCATTGTGTGGAAATCGGAAATTCCAGGAGATTTCTCCTCCTTTGTCCTCGCGTTACAATTCCGTCCCATTCTTTCATATTCTCTCCAAAACTATCGGCTTACTATTACAATATACACCAATCTGCCAAATGACTGAAAACGAGAACACCTTCCTCACGAGCTTTCTCCTGAATCTGACATTGGATTTGGACGTGAGAACAATTTCAGGGTTTTATTATTATTATTATTATTATTATTATTATTATCATGATTATGATAATAATAATAATAATAATAATAATAATAATAATAATAATAATAATAATAATAATAATAATTATTATTATTATTATTATTATTATTATTATTATTATTATTATTATCATGTTTTTAAATCTCTAAAATTATTAAGACATTAAACAGTGCACCAAGACTTTTTTTTTTTTTAGGATTTATTTGCTTTCGAAATATTATTATTATTATTAAAAAAACAAAAAAAAGCAGGAGGGAATATGAACAGAGCGCTGAATGAGTCAATTTGTGAGAAATGTGCAAATGGAGCCTTAGTATGGTTTCGGTCGATCTCTAGGAGAATGAATTAGAAATAAAATAAATAAATAAATAAATAAATAAATAAATAAAAGGAAAGAAAGAAATCTACGCCCAAATAACACTCGTGAGGACGTGCATGGTGCTCGGACACGTTATAGAAATAAAGATGCTTGAGGTTATGGATCGATATACTGGAGAGTTGGTACTGAATCTGTCCGTTCTGTAGAAACGTATAACATGCAGGTGAAATATATATATACACATATATTTATATATAAATAAATATACATAAATTATATGCTTGTCGGTGCATTTGTTCCCGCATGTGTTTGCATGTTTATGCAAAAAAAAAAAAAACACCACGACAGTGCCCCGTACTGACACAAAGAGCGTGAGGAGAAAAAGAGACGATACGGTGTTCGGGATGCGGTGCAGGTTTTTCCCTCTATCCCCTTTTCTTTTTTTCATATGGAAATGTGAAATAATGGGGTGATTAAATAGAGCTGTATATTAAAGTACAGCTGACATTAGAATTAGCATAATGTGCTCTCGCCTCAGGCTGCATACTTTATTTGCCATCTGCGTCGGACTGCGATTCCCCCCCGGGAGGGCAGACGCCGAACGCTCCTCAATAAACTCACGGCCACAAAACTACCAGCTCGGGCAGCGGCCGCTGATTCGTCTTAATTGTGGGGCAGAAATGAACATTCGGCTCCCTGATGACTTCTGTTTGGTCTGAAAGAAGTTGAACTAGTTGTCTGAAGTGCTTTAGTGAAAATTACACATACACACACACACACACACACACACACACACACACACACACACACACACACACACACACACACACACACTCATATACAGCAGGCTTTTCCTTCCCCCCAAGACGTCCAGGCCTCCTTTACATGGAGCATTATCTTTTGAAACCCTCAGCCATAAAACAACAAGAAGGCGGAATAGCTGAATAGTGTGTGAATTTTCGAGTGTGTTTGTGTGTGACGAAGAGGAGGAGGAGGAGGAGAGGGGAGAAAAAAAAAAGGAAAAAGAAACGACGGCCTTTGTGTGTAAGCGTATGCTCCGTCCACTGTAATTAAGTCGAACTCTGTAGAGGACAGGACACACCGCAGAGGCGAACAGCTGTGTTCTTCGCTCTCCTTAACACAAATCGGGCGCATAACGAGCGCGGAAAGAAAACACAACTTTGGTGCTTCGTTTTTATCTCATCGGTGGAGGATAGAAATGGAATAGAACTGATGATGATGATGATGATGATGATGGATTACAGTTCAGGGGAATGCTCCGACCTTTTTATGTTAGAATTGTTAACAGAAATATTTCAGTGAGATATTTAGTTTTATTGTCTTATCATTTCTTTTGCTGGTTGTTTGTCACACACACTCCTGTGCATCATTGTGTGTTGTATAAAACCTAAATATTTGAAACTTTTTTATTCTTGTTGAAACGATGAACACGACGTCAGGGTCGTTAACCTGTACTGTAGTGTAGTGCCGGGGGTCCTCGCGCCGCCTCTGAGCCGTGTGTGGAGGAACGTGAGAGGACAGAGACGGACCGTTCAGACGACCTGCTCCTTCTGATCACACACAATGGATCAGAGTCAAACAGCACTGTGTGTCTGTGCTTAGTCCTCAGCTGAGTGTGTACTGTGCACCTATTGTTCTGATTGGGCA
Organism: Tachysurus fulvidraco; assembly: GCF_022655615.1. NCBI lineage: Eukaryota > Metazoa > Chordata > Actinopteri > Siluriformes > Bagridae > Tachysurus > Tachysurus fulvidraco. The sequence goes on from NC_062529.1 coordinate 1,933,954, forward strand.
CACACACACACACACACACACACACACACACACACACACACACACACACACACACACACACACACACACACACACACACACACACACACACACACACACACACACACACACACACACACACACTGCCCTCACACACATACACACTCCTCCTCACACACACGCATACACACACACCCCTTACACACACTTCCCTCTCACACACACTCCTCCACACACACACCCCTTACACACTTCCCTCTCACACACACTTCCCTCTCTCTCTCTTTCTCTCTCTCTCTCACACACACACACATACACCCCCCCACACACACCCCTTACACACACTTCCCTCTCACACACACACTTCCCTCTCACACACACACTTCCCTCTCTCTCTCTCTCTCTCTCTCTCTCACACACACACACACACACACACACACACACACACACACACACACACACACACACACACACACACACACACAGTGGTGCATTCAAGGAAAACACTCATAAATACGCACGCGGAATCAAACACCCGAACAATTACAGCAGCATATGTTTTCCTGCATGTATTAAATTGGCGCATTAGGTCACAACACCAAGCTTTCATTCCGTAAATAAATGGAACTCGTTTCCGGGCACACAATTACCATTTCAACTCTGTGTATCTTTTTTTTTCCCTTATCAGTCCCTCAGGAGCGAGCCTGACTGTTTAGCATCTTTTTTCACTGTATGCTCGCTATAGATGCCTTGTTTGTGCTGCCGCCGTAACGAGTCCCCTTTGCATTGGTGGACCTGCGCACACGTCCAGCTCCTTCATCAATTAGTCATGTGTAGTTAAAGGTACAGTAGGGCTCTAGTAGTGCTCCTGCTAACACACACACACACACACACACACACACACACACACACACACACACACACACACACACACACACACACACACACACACACAAATTGAAGATCTGATCAGGATTTCTTTCCTACCCTACCGCAATGTAACCGTTTTACATAAACAGATCAAAACACTGTTTTTTATTTATTTATTTATTTATTTATTTATTTATTTATTTATTTATTTATAATTTTAACAAATAATTGCTTTTAAAGCGCTAGAAGGAAGAGCATGAGGTCAATTTGCTGGTTAATATGCCATTCCACACCACGCTGAGGAATTGTTTCAGAGCAATATTTTGTACTCGAGAGAACGGCGTGTTTGGTTAAAAAGTTCCGCTAATGCGGCGTCATTAAAAGGGTGGACGGCTTTAAAGGGGAAGCAATAATAGAAAAAATAACATCTCAGAAATTCTTAATGGAAGAGCAAATAATAGCCTTAAGCTACTTTAAATGCCAAAGACCTTGACACAGAATAACAAACTTAGCAAGAATCCCCCCACTCCTCACAGCCTCTTAAATCTCAGCAAGTATTTTCCCTTCTTTATTAGAAACCATTTATCTTGATGGACCCATTTTTTTTGTCTTTTTTATTTGTCTCCTAGAGGGGACAAGTTTATTTGTTTGATAGTGATAAGAGTCCCTTAAATCACAGTTTAAGTTGTTCTTCTGCAATTTAGTGCCATATTACTTTGGCATCCTAGGACGGCTTCGATGCTCCGAGGGGTTTCCGAGTTTAGAAAGTGCGGCACTAATAATTCCGTCATTTGCGAGTGGGAAGATTAAAGGCGAGTTGCTATAGGAGATGTCATGTTCCCACAGTGCTAACCCATCAGAGCCCGAGTATGGAAATGCTCTTGTCATGAGCTTGTCAAGTATGTGCAGTGCTCTTCACAGGGCAGTGTGATGAGTGAGACCGTGCCTATTGCCCAGGGTGTGAGGCAAATTTTGAAGCATGTCAAATGCCCCAGAGCGAAGCTTGTTCTTTGAACCATCCCATCGCTTTGCTCTGAGACAGCTCGCTTCATTTGAAAGTCATGCTAGCACACACAGAATTTCCCACAGTTTTGAACAGCGTTGTTAAATGTTTCTTGATTTTCAACACAAATGACTAAGAGTGTCTCTTTCTCTTTTCTTCTTCTCGCTTGCAGGTAGAGATGAACCTTCCAGCTACGTGTGCACGACATGCAAGCAACACTTCCCCAGCGCCTGGTTCCTCCTGCAGCATGCCCAGAACACCCATGGGATGCGCATCTACCTGGAACACAATGGCTCCAACACCTCGCTCACGCCACGGATCACTCTTCCTCCTCCCATTGGAGCCGAGTCCATACCCCAGTCCCCTTTGACCAACTTCTTAGGGGAAAACAACCCCTTCCATCTGCTCCGTATGACCGGGCCGCTGCTCCGAGAACCCACCCCGGGCTTTGTCGAGAACCGTCTCCCAAACACCCCCCCTTTTGTTAGTCCCCCTCCACGCCACCACCTAGATCCCCATCGCCTGGAACGCCTTAGCGCCGAGGAAATGGGTTTGATTTCCCAGCATCCCAGTGCCTTCGAGAGAGTGATGCGCTTGACACCCATGGCCATGGAGACCCAGTCCATGGATTTCTCGCGACGTCTGCGAGAGCTGGCGAGCAACAACAACTCCACCCCTCCGCTCTCACCCAGTCGTGCCAACCCTATGCACCGCCTGCTCAATCCTAATCCCTTCCAGCCTAACCGCAAGTCACCCTTCCTCAGCACCCCTCCACTTCCGCCAATGCCCCCAAACAGCACCACGCCACCTCAGACACAGGACAAGAGCAAATCCTGCGAATTCTGTGGGAAGACCTTCAAGTTCCAGAGCAACCTGATAGTGCACCGGCGAAGCCACACAGGAGAGAAGCCCTACAAGTGCCAGCTGTGTGATCACGCCTGCTCCCAGGCCAGCAAGCTGAAGCGCCACATGAAGACCCACATGCACAAAGCCAGCTCAGTGACGGGTCGCTCAGATGATGGCCTTTCAACCACCAGTTCACCTGAGCCAGGCACTAGCGATGTCACAGGAGATCCCATGAAAAACAGGGATGGTGACTTCCAAGGCGAGGGACTGGGGCCAGACAATGAAGAAGAGGAGGAGGAAGAAGAAGAGGAGGAACTGGAGAACGAGAGTAGGCCAGAGTCAAACTTCAGCATGGACTCTGAGTTTAGCCGTAACAGGGAGAATGGCTCCAAACCCCCAAATGATGAGAAGAGCCTCTCCTTGGGTAAAATGGTAGACAATGTGGGGCTGAACTCTATTCAGCAGTACAATAACTTGATCGTTGACAATCGTAAAAGGCTTCCCTTCTCAAAGAGGGGCTCTGATGGACACAGAGACACAGGCGATGAGGACTCTGTGGTAGAGGAAATGGATCACGTGGAGCGGGCCACAATAAACGGCAGGAACTGTGGCTCAGGTGATTCTTTCTCAGGCCTGTTCCCCCGCAAGCCCACCCCTATCACCAGTCCCAGCCTCTCCAACACCTCTAAAAGGATCAAAATAGAGAAAGACTTGGACATGCCCCCAGCATCTCTAATCCCCTCAGAGAACGTATACTCTCAATGGCTGGTGGGTTATGCAGCATCACGGCACTTCATCAAAGACCCCTTCCTCGGCTTCACCGATTCCAGACAATCACCTTTCGCCACCTCGTCCGAGCACTCGTCGGAAAACGGCAGCCTGCGGTTCTCCACTCCTCCTGGAGACCTGTTGGATGGGGGCCTTTCTGGACGCAGTGGCACTGCCAGCGGCGGCAGCACGCCTCATCTGTCTGGAGGCCAGGGACCAGGACGTCCTAGCTCCAAAGAGAGCCGGCGCAGCGACACGTGCGAGTTCTGTGGCAAGGTTTTCAAGAACTGCAGCAACCTGACGGTGCATCGACGCAGCCACACGGGCGAAAGGCCCTACAAGTGCGAGCTGTGCAACTACGCCTGTGCGCAGAGCAGCAAGCTCACTCGCCACATGAAGACGCACGGGCAGCTCGGTAAGGAAGTGTACCGCTGTGACATTTGCCAAATGCCATTTAGCGTCTACAGCACGCTAGAGAAACACATGAAAAAGTGGCATGGCGAACATTTGATGACGAACGAGGTCAAAATTGAACAAGCTGAGAGAAGCTAAGCCAGATTTCCCATTTTGCCTCACACAATTCCTTGAATATATATATATTAAAAAAAAAGGGTAGCTGGATACTCTGTTTTCCTTTTCAAATAACAATAATTTGAATTAGATTTGCCTAAGAAACTGCCATCTGAGGATAATAATAATAATAAAAAATAAAAAAAAGACAGAAGCTAAGAGAAATTGGAGCGGGTCTAAACTGCCTAATTTGGCATTTTTTTTCAGTCTGTCAGTCTAACAATGGACGAATTAGATGATGTTTAAATGGAGCCTTTAACTGTGCAATAATTTCTGTATTTATTGGATTTCGTAATGTTTTGGCATGTGCAGGTGCATTTTCCTTTCTTTTTTTTGTTCATTGTCTTACTTTTAAATACAAATGCTGTGATTTATTTTTTTGCTGTTGTTTTAAAACCCAGACAAAACAAAAACCTGAGATTTAATTTTTATCCATTACAGAGTACGATCTGAGAGATCTTTAGGCCGCTGCTCACGAAATTGTATATTTAAGCTACATGTAATTTCTTGAAGAGAAGCCGGGTTCAAGCTGCGACTTTTTAAACGGAACTGAGAAAGCTATCGTTTTTGTTTGTTTGTTTTAGTCATATTAGGATATACGCGGACAACAATCCTTAGACCTTGTAGCGTGAACTGATTTCAGACGCGTCAATCCGTCCATCCACGATTGGAAATGTAGCACTGAATGTCGGATGTGACAGTAAACCTGGAGGATCGTGGCGCTCAGGTTCTACGTAACTCAGAGAGGGAAGGTAGTTCTGGTACTAAGTACCGATCCAGAAGAATATTAATCAAGCTACAAAAAAAAAAAAAAAAAACAACAACAAGAATTTGCTTTAGTTCTTGCTCAGATGCTAAAAAAGAGTACAACCTTTATTATTTACGATAGGTCGTTCGCTCGGACATTTCTTGAGCAGGAAGGACAGAGCAAATTCCGACTATCAACATGACTACCTACAGTACCTAGCTATGACTAGCGCCACGTTTTTAGACATTTGTGGCTAATTATACCCACACTGCCATTCCACAGACAGCCATACAGTCTTATATGGGTTGATATCGAAAGATTATGCAGGAGAAATACTATTTATCTTAGCTAGCACCTCTGCTTCTAATAATCCGATGTACACAGATAGACTTTCAGGACGAAATGTTGAACCGATTTCGCCGGGGTTAGCAGAAAGATTCAGTCCTACGTACGCTCATTAATGATGTGTCAAAGTGCATTTTTATGTATATACCAATTTGCAATCATTTTTTGAGAATTCAATTCATAATGTACTGTAAAAGATGAATTACGTACACAAAAGTCGTATGCACGGAATAAACAGAAGAAAAAATATATATGTTTGAATCTGTTTAAGCGAAAACAGTAAGACTTTCTTTTTCTTTCTCTCTTCTCATTCAGGACTTCCTGTGATGTGTAGTTGAAGTAGCAACACGCATAAAGAATGCGCAGCTGAAAGTTTTTTAAAGCTCCACATTTCCCCTTCCCTCCCCCTCCCCCTCCCCCTCCTACCACCCCACAACCTTTTTTTTTTTTTTTTTTTTTTCCCTTTTCTCTCGACGATCGTTCCCATCACCTAAAAACACGACCACGATTCGTATGTTACCGCACCAGGGTCGACAATTTCTAGAATTCAGAGGAGGTTTAAAAAAAAAAAAAGAAAAAAAAAAAGAAAAAAGAAAAGAAAAAAGAAGAAGAAAAAAGAAGAGAGAAAAAGTCAGCCGCATCTCTTTTGCAGTTCGTTCCCCCGCACTTTATGATTTGTTTTGTGCATTTACGGCGTCACGGAGAAAACGGCTTCTGAGCAAGAAATTATGCGGAAAAAGGATTTTTTTTTTTTTTTTTTTTTTTTTTTTAAGTTTTGCGAAAGGGATCATCTGAGATTCAAGTGCCCGTGTTGCAAGGCTTGGCTTTCATGACACAGGCACTATAAAAAAGTAAAATTAACTTATTTGGACGGTTTTTGTACTGCCGTATCAATTTGACATGAGTGTGCCTTGAATACTGAATACTGATCTTCCTATTTATTGTCTCGCAAAAGACAAAATGCAACTTTTTGGGGGGGGGGGGGTGCGCAAACGAATAAATAAATAAAAGAAATAAATAAATAAAAGAAAGAAAGAAATAAAAGAAATAAATAAATGAAAAGTCTGTAGATTTAATCTGCTTCTGAAAAAAAAAATGAACGAATCGGTGATCGGAAATAATTCTTGAACAAAGAATCTCGATAACGAGTAAGTAAACAGCACAAGTGTGTGTGTGTGTGATGTGTGTGTGTTTGTAGATATGTATAGTATGCGTAGCACAAACACACACACACACACAGTACACGTATATATGTATATTTCTTCACTTCAGGATATGACGCAAACCCTTAAAAAACAACAACTTTTTTTAAAATTTTCATCCCCCTCCCCCATTTTTTTCCTCCCTCTCTCTCTCTCTCTCTCTCTCTCTCTCTCTCTCTCTCTCTCTCTCTCTCTCTCTCTCTCTCTCTCTCTCTGTCTCTCTTTTTGCAACAATTAGAAAAGGAAGAGACTGGACGAACATCAGGAACTACAGAAACTTACAAAAAAACAAACAAACAAACAAAAAAAAAACTTTAGTGCACTCTGTCTTAAAATACGTTTACAGTATTGAAACAAGTACAAGGGTAAAAATGATATTTCTGTGTATGTGTTTTAAACAAAAAAAGTATTTTTTTCGTTGTTGTTTTTTTCCCTCTCTCTTTCTCTCTCTCTCCTTTTTTTTTTTTTTCTTGCTTATAAAATTTCTCTGAATGCCACAGTGGCTATGTGTATATTGTTTTTTTTTTTTTTTCTTGGTGACGGGGTTTTAGTATATATATAAATATAAAAATATAAATATATATATATATAAATATATATATTACATTTTTTTTTTCTTTTCTTGTTTACTGTAAAAGTATACCGTTATTTGTAATATTGGAGAATGCCTGGGCATTTTACACAAAAAAAAAGAAAGAAAAAAAAAAGAAAAAAATGTTTTTTTTTAACTGACTTTTTTTTTCTTTTCTTTTTTTTTTTTTTGGTTGGTTGGTTTAATTTTGCAGTCCGAATTAAATGGTGGGTCTCGATTTAATTTTATTCTTATTTTTTTTTTTGTCACTGTAACTGTAAAAGTCTTGAGTTTTTCGTAGCTTTCTGCCTCGGGTGTGTGAGAGAATAAAGACTAATTAATTAAAAAAAAGAGAACTGCAAAATCGAGCTTGTAGGCTGAAAGGTCTGTGAGGATGATGATGATGATGATGATGATGATGATGATGATGATGATGATGTCTGGATGATCCCAGTCCAACACCCCACCCCCCCACCCCAAAACATTAACACTCTGCAGGAAAAAAAAAAAAAAAAACAATCCTTGACTCCTTGTCATCTGTATGTTTTTATTTGAGCTGGATCGGATTCTCTTAAAGACAATTCACGTCTTTGTAAACGGGGCTTGAAATCTTCGGACCTTGTGATGCGACGTCGCCCCTCTGAGCTGCCACGATACATCCTTTTTTCTTTTTCTCGGCAGGATTAAACGGGAAGCATTTTGCATTTCTGGATCTGAAACCTGTACAGAAGGATTAAGAGGCTGTTCGACAGCCTTTTGCTGTAGCTGCATATATGACAGTAAATGTTTTTGCTCACTATAATATTGGTTGTAAATATTTTTTTTAATGCTTAACCCAGACCTTTTGCTTTCTGTTTTTTCTTTGTGTGTGTTGGGCGTGGCCCCGGGAGCAGCCTGGCTCTTACCTGTGTGTTCGATTCTGAGTGTAAAAACGCGGTTCTGTACGGAGCCTGCAGCGTGCAGCTCTCTTAGCATGAGAAGAATAGAGCACAAATACAAACTGTTTTACTTGTCTAACTCACTTCTGCTCTGTTGTGTCATCATTTTCTTGCAAAACAAACAAACAAACAAACAAACAAACAAACAAACAAACACTAACTTCTCTGATCCCAAACCAAAGTGCATCTATCTATCTATCTATCTATCTATCTATCTATCTATCTATCTATCTATCTATCTATCTATCTATCTATCTATCTATCTATCTATCTATCTATCTATCTATCTATCCATAAATCAATCAATCAATCACTCCTCCACATTTTATCTGGCTATCAGCCTATTGATCTATCTATCTATCTATCTATCTATCTATCTATCTATCTATCTATCTATCTATCTATCTATCTATCTATCTATCTATCTATCTATCTATCTATCACTTCTCCACATTTCTATCTGGCTATCAGCCTATTGATCTATCTATCTATCTATCTATCTATCTATCTATCTATCTATCTATCTATCTATCTATCTATCTATCTATCTATCTATCTATCTATCTATCTATCTATCTATCCATCCATCCACCCATCCATAAATCAAGCAATGAATCAATCACTCCTCCACATTTCTATCTATCTATCTATCTATCTATCTATCTATCTATCTATCTATCTATCTATCTATCTATCTATCTATCTATCTATCTATCTATCTATCCATCCATCCACCCATCCATAAATCAAGCAATGAATCAATCACTCCTCCACATTTCTATCTATCTATCTATCTATCTATCTATCTATCTATCTATCTATCTATCTATCTATCTATCTATCTATCTATCTATCTATCTATCTATCTATCTATCTATCAATCACATATACACATATTTAGACATATCTCTTAGACACATCTCTAAACATGTCTATTAATAAATACATATAAATACAAATCTACACCATTAGACAGAGATCCGTACACCTCTAGAATTTTTATAGACTTATATCATAAAATAAAAAAAAATATTAAAAAGCAAATTTTAATCAGAACTAAAGATAAAGCAAGAGCGAAAATGTTAAATGCGAAATACATAAATAAATAAACAAATAAACAAAGAAATAGGAAATGAATGGATGAATAAATAACGTGAATATAACTATAATCTAAACTACACAACAATAAATAACAAATATAAATAAATCCACATAAATAAGTGAATAACAAACCTTTAACGCTGTACGTCTTCGTCAGTGAAGCGTTCTGCATGTTGTGAAGATAAGTCGGCGTGATGCGGCGGAACGCAGGGCCGAGTTACTGGTGACGTCATCACATGGTGACGTCATCACATGGTGACGTGGTTATTTCTATTATATCGTCACAATTTGCTGAGAATTACAACCTGGTCTTTATTAATGAGCGGTACGTCACAAAGTTATAGTTACTTTTTTAAAGTCAATTTCTTAATTAATCAATTTAATAATAACTTCTTAATAAATAAATAAATAAATAAATAAATAAATAAATAAATAAATAAATAAATGTCGCACGGTGGCTTAGTGGTTAGCACGTTTGCCTCATACCTCCAGGGTCGGGGGTTTAATTCCCACCTCCGCCTTGTGTGTGTGGAGTTTGCATGTTCTCCCCGTGCCTCGGGGGTTTCCTCCGTGTACTCCGGTTTCCTCTCCCGGTCCAAAGACATACATGGTAGGTAGATTGGTGTCTCTGGAAAATTGTCTGTAGTGTGTGAGTGAATGAGAGTGTGTGTGTGCCCTGTGATGGGTTGGCACTCCGTCCAGGGTGTATCCTGCCTCGATGCCCGATGACGCCTGAGATAGGCACAGGCTCCCCGTGACCCGAGAAGTTCGGATAAGCGGTAGAAAATGAATGAATGAATGAATGAATGTATTGTCATGTTACAGAGATAACATAGAGTAAAGTGTAAACTCCTCCGTCCTGAAGATGTAATAAACGTGAACATTACGAACACGACTCTAACACCGGAGACTCCTTCCGTGAACAGAAAACTCCATTATAACGACAAATACACTTTTTTTGTTCCTTGTTAAAAACAGTATGTGTAGCATTACTGCTGTAAGCGGTTAGAGACAATCTGGTATAAATACTGTATAGTACAGGGAAGTGTGTGTGTGTGTGTGTGTGTGTGTGTGTGTGTGTGTGTGTGTGTGTGTGTGTGTGTGTGTGGGTGTGTGTGTGTGTGTGTGTGTGTGGGTGTGTGTGGGTGTGTGTGGGTGTGAGTGATGCTTTATGGAAATCCACAAACTGTACGCTGAGGTTCCACAGACAGGAAACAGCGAAACACGCCACAAACACGTGAAGCACGCTCTCTCTCATCTTTACTCTAAAGCACATGAGAGCGATCGCAGAATGTCGAGTATTCGTCCGAAGCCATTTTGTAGCAATTACGTCTGACGTTAAGCAGTGTGTGAGACGAGTGCGAGACAGAGGGACGCGGACGGTCTGTGAGTGACGCCGGGCTCGGCAGGTGCCCGATGGCTGGCTGGCGCTGGGCGCCGAATTAGCGCTCATCCCATCATTAAGCCCCTGTTCATGCTCAAGTCTCGGCGGTGTTAAATACGCCGTTCCCCTCGGTCAGCCATCAAACATCCTCCCAGCTTATCCCACGGGGCTTTCACACTTCACTCAGCAGAGAGAGAGAGAGAGAGAGAGAGAGAGAGAGAGAGAGAGAGAGAGAGAGAGAAGGAGAGGAAGAAGAACTCGCTGTACTAAAGTAGACCGGTTTTTCTCATCTCAAAAAGAAACAAAAGCATTACGGGTCATAAATCACGTCGTGCTGTCACACCTATACGGTTATGTTTTTATTTGAGTTTTTTTCCTTAAATACTTTTCCCCTCTGGTTATTGACTCGAACTTCATCGTTAGCTGAAAAATTGCTTCTCATAAATCAACAGGACGAGAGGCACAAATCTTTAAACCCATCAACGACGATTCAATGAAAACAAAAGGCGCTATTAAACCACGAGACACCTGTGAAAATCTACGGCGCTGGAACCGGGGTCAGGTTTTCTTTGCTTTTTCTTCCAGTCGAAGAAATAAATAAATCGAAGCAAACCAAACATGGAAGAAATGGAAGTCGGGCTGAAAACGAGGCGTGTTGAGACAGAACCGAGAAGCAGGACGAGTCTCCAGTTGGCATCGGTTTCAAGGCAAAAGGGTAATTAAGCCTATCCTGGACTGGCCTGCACTTTGAAGTCCCACACAGTGGGGATTATTCCCAGTAAAGAGAGAGAGAGAGAGAGAGAGAGAGAGAGAGAGAGAGAGAGAGAGAGAGAGAGAGAGAGAGAGAGAGAGAGACTCGTGCTCACCCTTTACATTCCACTTGAGTCATGTAACAGCCAGCAGGAACTTTAGGACAAGTTTAAAAGTAGAGGACGTCAGAGACCTTCTAGTGCTGTTTGGTTCTTTTAGATAGATAGATAGATAGATAGATAGATAGATAGATAGATAGATAGATAGATAGATAGATAGATAGATAGATAGATAGATAGATAGATAGGTGGATGGATGGATGGATGGATGGATAGATAGATAGATAGATAGATAGATAGATAGATAGATAGATAGATAGATAGATAGATAGATAGATGGATAGTCGTCGTACCTGGACGTTTCAACGAGTGTCATAAGAAAAATCTAATAATGAAATTCTAGGAAACGCTGAACATCAGACTGTACAGTACACACGTCACCAGGTGAACATCAGACAGTACACACGTCACCAGGTGAACATCAGGCTGTACAGTACACACGTCACCAGGTGAACATCAGGCTGTACAGTACACACGTCACCAGGTGAACATCAGACTGTACAGTACACACGTCACCAGGTGAACATCAGACTGTACAGTACACACGTCACCAGGTGAACATCAGACTGTACAGTACACACGTCACCAGGTGAACATCAGACTGTACAGTACACACGTCACCAGGTGAACATCAGGCTGTACAGTACACACGTCACCAGGTGAACATCAGACTGTACAGTACACACGTCACCAGGTGAACATCAGGCTGTACAGTACACACGTCACCAGGTGAACATCAGACTGTACAGTACACACGTCACCAGGTGAACATCAGGCTGTACAGTACACACGTCACCAGGTGAACATCAGACTGTACAGTACACACGTCACCAGGTGAACATCAGACTGTACAGTACACACGTCACCAGGTGAACATCAGACAGTACACACGTCACCAGGTGAACATCAGGCTGTACAGTACACACGTCACCAGGTGAACATCAGGCTGTACAGTACACACGTCACCAGGTGAACATCAGACTGTACAGTACACACGTCACCAGGTGAACATCAGACTGTACAGTACACACGTCACCAGGTGAACATCAGACTGTACAGTACACACGTCACCAGGTGAACATCAGACTGTACAGTACACACGTCACCAGGTGAACATCAGGCTGTACAGTACACACGTCACCAGGTGAACATCAGACTGTACAGTACACACGTCACCAGGTGAACATCAGGCTGTACAGTACACACGTCACCAGGTGAACATCAGACTGTACAGTACACACGTCACCAGGTGAACATCAGGCTGTACAGTACACACGTCACCAGGTGAACATCAGACTGTACAGTACACACGTCACCAGGTGAACATCAGACTGTACACACGTCACCAGCTGAACATCAGACTGTACAGTACACACGTCACCAGCTGAACATCAGACTGTACAGTACACACGTCACCAGGTGAACATCAGACTGTACAGTACACACGTCACCAGGTGAACATCAGACTGTACACACGTCACCAGCTGAACATCAGACTGTACAGTACACACGTCACCAGGTGAACATCAGACTGTACAGTACACACGTCACCAGGTGAACATCAGGCTGTACAGTACACACGTCACCAGGTGAACATCAGGCTGTACAGTACACACGTCACCAGGTGAACATCAGACTGTACAGTACACACGTCACCAGGTGAACATCAGACTGTACAGTACACACGTCACCAGGTGAACATCAGGCTGTACAGTACACACGTCACCAGGTGAACATCAGACTGTACAGTACACACGTCACCAGGTGAACATCAGGCTGTACAGTCAACAGTCACCAGGTGAACATCAGACTGTACAGTACACACGTCACCAGGTGAACATCAGACAGTACACACGTCACCAGGTGAACATCAGACTGTACAGTACACACGTCACCAGGTGAACATCAGACTGTACAGTACACACGTCACCAGGTGAACATCAGACTGTACAGTACACACGTCACCAGGTGAACATCAGGCTGTACAGTACACACGTCACCAGGTGAACATCAGACTGTACAGTACACACGTCACCAGGTGAACATCAGACTGTACAGTACACACGTCACCAGGTGAACATCAGGCTGTACAGTACACACGTCACCAGGTGAACATCAGACTGTACAGTACACACGTCACCAGGTGAACATCAGGCTGTACAGTACACACGTCACCAGGTGAACATCAGACTGTACAGTACACACGTCACCAGGTGAACATCAGACAGTACACACGTCACCAGGTGAACATCAGACTGTACAGTACACACGTCACCAGGTGAACATCAGACTGTACAGTACACACGTCACCAGGTGAACATCAGACTGTACAGTACACACGTCACCAGGTGAACATCAGACTGTACAGTACACACGTCACCAGGTGAACATCAGACTGTACAGTACACACGTCACCAGGTGAACATCAGACTGTACAGTACACACGTCACCAGGTGAACATCAGACTGTACACACGTCACCAGGTGAACATCAGACTGTACAGTACACACGTCACCAGGTGAACATCAGACTGTACAGTACACACGTCACCAGGTGAACATCAGACTGTACAGTACACACGTCACCAGGTGAACATCAGACTGTACACACGTCACCAGGTGAACATCAGACTGTACAGTACACACGTCACCAGGTGAACATCAGACTGTACAGTAAACACGTCACCAGGTGAACATCAGACTGTACAGTACACACGTCACCAGGTGAACATCAGACTGTACAGTAAACACGTCACCAGGTGAACATCAGACTGTACAGTACACACGTCACCAGGTGAACATCAGACTGTACACACGTCACCAGGTGAACATCAGGCTGCTGGAGCTCACCATCTTCAAGCTCTTACAGTTTCTCTGCTAACATCACGAGTCGGTTTAACTTCTAAGAGAAGGACAAGCTAATCTATTCTACAGAACACCCCGCCTGTATGTGTGTGTGTGTGTGTGTCTGTGTGTGTGTGTGTGTGTGTGTGGGGGGGGTGTTAGGGAGACCATGTCTGTTTACTTCTAAGAGCGTGAAATGCGGTGATTAAAATGTTTTCCTAGAGTGACAAAAGAAAGCGAATCAGCGGTGTGTGATGAAAGGTCGGGATCTCCACACAAAAAGAGGAGTTTTTGTCAAAACTGGCAACGAGCTCGGCGAGGAAAAGTGAACTGGGGCTGTTAATATTTCATTTAATCTGACTGAAGAGACCTGAGTATCCATTCACACCATAAGAGGTGTGAGTGTCTAACAGAGGAAGTGTGTGTGTGTGTGTGTGTGTGTGTGTGTGTGTGTGTGTGTGTGTGTGTGTGTGTGTGTGTGTGTGTGTGTGTGTGTCTGTGTGTGTGTGCGTGTTGGAACAATGCTGGTGGAATGTTGTGTGTACACACACACCGCATTGGCATACACATGTGGACCCTGTGGTACGGCTGAACATTGTGTGTGTGTGTGTGTGTGTGGGGGGTGCGTGTGTGTGTGTGTGTGTGTGTGTGTGTGTGTGTGTGTGTGTGTGTGTTTTTTAAAATGAAACCCAGCCTTTCATTGACTTCCTTTTGCTTACTTTCGATACCTAAACAGCGGCGGGATTAAAAGCCACATGCACGACATGTTCAGACGGTATGGAATTATTTCGTGCTGAGCCCTGATGCCGTACCAGACCTCCCCTCTCATTAACAAGAAACTTCAAGTACCTTTATGTGTGTGTGTGTGTGTGTGTGTGTGTGTGTGTGTGTGTGTGTGTCTGACAGAGTGTGTGTGTGCTGACAGGTACGACACTTCTTAAGACTCCCAGATCAACGTGGCTATTCTCCTGCGCAAAATCCCCCGGCGGGCCTGAAAATGCGACGGCGCAGGAATTTACCGTCGGACAGAATGGTGGGATGCGGGTGGGGTGGGGTTGGGTGGGCGGTTACCGTGGGTATGGGGGTTTGGGCTGAGAGGCAATTTCAAAAGAGAACACGAGTAAATAAAAGTACCTACGTCAAAGAGGATCGCAGGGGGAAGAATGGTGGTGAGGAGTGGTTGGAGTGGAGGGGAGGGGACGCGGCGGCGAGATGACGAGACGA
>NC_062529.1:1961714-2024206 GCF_022655615.1 Tachysurus fulvidraco
ATGTGTGTGTTCTGGTATTTTGGTCTAATAAAAATCTTTAACATTAATCAAATTTCACAATATGGTAAAAGATACTCACTCTTACTCTCTCTCTCATTTTCTACCGCTTATCCGAACTTCTCGGGTCACGGGGAGCCTGTGCCTCTCAGGCGTCATCGGGCATTGAGGCAGGATACACCCTGGACGGAGTGCCAACCCATCACAGGGCACACACACACACTCATTCACTCACACACACACACAACGGACAATTTTCCAGAGATGCCAATCAACCTACCATGCATGTCTTTGGACCGGTGGAGGAAACCGGAGTACCGGGAGGAAACCCCCGAGGCACGGGGAGAACATGCAAACTCCACACACACGAGGCGGAGGTGGGAATCGAACCCCCAACCCTGGAGGTGTGAGGCGAACATGCTAACCACTAAGCCACCGTGCCCCGCCTAAATGATTCTCCAAACTCTGAATCAACTGATCAAAATGATTCAGTTAACTATTTGAATCTTTTTTTTTTTTTTTAATGACTCTGGAGTTAATTGTACTTCCAGGACCTAAAGTAACACTGATGATGATGATTACAAATAAATAAATAAATAAATAAATAAAAAAATAAAAAATTCTGTTATAGGAAAATAATCAACGGTTGTTTCCTCCCTGAGCTTTTCCTGTTTAACAGCATTTAACCTGTAGGCTTTTATTCCTCTCATGTAACAGCAATTCTCGAATTATTACTTTTCAGTAGTTAAAGAATGACCTTTCATCCAGATCCAAATTTTCATCCAGATCCAAATTCTCAAAAGATTATAATAGAAAATAGAAAAGACGTAAATTTTGGCACCTCTGCCGACACTCAAAATGTTATTTTATTTATTTGTTGTAAAGCGGCAATTAATAAATTAGCGTGAAAGAAGAATTTTAATGCTTTTGTCCCTTCTTTATTGGAAAGCTGGTGAGAATATCGATCTCCCCTTTTTCCGTCTTCTTCTTGACCCAGAGTTGCTGCAGTTTTTTTTGCCCCTCCACAGTGACCTCAAGCTCACATGTCAGGAGCTCAGACTGCACTTGACCACCAGCCCTTTCGTTCTGTCGGAGCGGCAGGATGTGAACGTGTGAGGGCAGACAGCGAGGGGTTAAGGCCGACACTCGGCTTGCGAACTGCTCTGACCTGTTCTGATGGTTTACATACCTCGTCTCAGTATCAGCCAGCTCACCCTGAGGCCATAGAGGGAGTGTAACTCAAGATCCAACCCAACCTCCCACCTTCGGTAGGTAAAAAGAGAGGAACCCTGTTCTTCTTTATGTGCGCAAAAAAAAAAAAAAAAAACCCTCTGACCTGGAGGTGTGAAGCTATCTAGACATCTTTTCTTTCAGCGTCAAATGAAAACTTCCTGAAAACTGGAATGGAAATAGGCAGAGCCTGTATAGGGGGCACTTAATGAACTGTGGCTTTCAATCTCGGTGATTCCCTTTCGATAAAGTCGTAGCATTTCCCTTTGTCGTGTCACATGATAAAATCTTTATTTATTTATTTATTTATTTTGCATTTCGTGCATTTCATCGTTTGAACATTGAATTATCATATGTTTATTATTATTATTATTATTATTATTATTATTCCTTACCCACCGACCGTCGCTTGCGTATACGTGTCTGAGAGATAAGTTGACCTTTCTGGAATCGCCATCAGATGGAACGCTTATTGAAATATTCTCATGTAGCGAGATTAAAAAAAAAAAAAGAAGCCGGTTTGGAAACGCTTTGTGGTATTTGTACATACAGTACAGGCTATTAAAGCGAGAGTTCCTCGAGCAAGTTCGTGCTACAACCTCGACAACCCCTCCGCCTCCAACCGCCCCAACCCCACCGCACCCTTCCCTCTCTCGCAGACCTCTGCATACCATTTTCTCTGGTTGCGACGACATTCCAGGAGAACAAGACCAGACAGCGGTGCTGGGATTTAACACAGCACTTATATTTCTTTAGGCAGAAAATGTTTCATCCAGCAAGCTCGAGACTATCTGTTTTCTTTTCTTTTCTTTTATATGGAGGAGAACAAAAGCACATAATTTCCCCGAAGCTTCCAAAACGTACAAATCTTGTCATAATTATAGTATAGAAACGTACGAATGTCATACATCAATGTACCGTAGCTAACGTGTAGATGCTTTATGAAAGGGTTTTAGCTTGCTAGCTAGCTCTCTGGTCGGTTACGTCGCCCTCGGGTTCTTTAGAAAGAAACAAACGAAAGAACGATTAAAGATTTTATATTTATGTACAGTATTTATTTACGAACTGTTACGGATTTGCAAACCGCGTTGGCGCAAAATTGTCTTCCGGCAACAAATGTGTGAAGAAGCAAACATAAACTTCTCGTTCTTTTCTCATTGGCTTGTCATCTTGATGTGTTCAGCTGTTCTGTTTCCGTCGTCTTAGCGCGGAGTCTTGCCAATCGCGCCGTCCGATTCCGACGCTTCACCGTCTTTCGCTTCTGGATTTCCGACTCTTATTACAGTCTGTTCTGAATACAGATGCCTCTCTGTGAAGTTGCCTACACCGTCGCGATAGATTTGGCTATGATTATCTTCAATAACCTCCCGTGCCCTGCCTTCGTCGACCTCACATACACGACTACACTGTTACTGAAATTTCCCTGATCGCTTTCTACCAGAACCCCAGTGTTACGGTGAAAGCAAGCCCGTTAGGGTCAAACAAGCCGGGATATCGGCAACGAGGGTTTACTCAAGTGGACCATTAGTCTTCATAATAAAACGCATCCCTTGTCAGCAAGCACCAGGTCGATTAATATTCGCCTTGCTTGCATTTTCCCTTAGTCAGACTGCCCTGCCGCATGCAGGCCCCAGACCTGCCTGGCGCAATTAGAGTGATATATAGGCACAGGCTGCTTCCTTCAAGGGTGAAACCTTCCTCCAGGTCATTATCATGGCTAAGACTGGAGCTAAGCCGGTCGGACACCGAGCTCTTCTTGTCCCTCTTTTTCATAATCTGTACCAGTAGTACGCCAGAAAAAAAGCAAGCACAAGCACATGATTCAGGAATCTGCTCGTGTCAGGTGAGGGCATGTTGGATTGCTACCAGCTTGATTACGCAGACTTAACGACCGTACCTCTATCTGTACCTGTAACTCGTGCGCCGCTGTAATGAAAAGCGATCAGTCTTCTAGAGCATGTATCACTGATATAACTACACTGACCCGGTACCTTTAACTCTCTCTCTCTCTCTCTCTCTCTCTCTCTCTCTCTCTCTCTCTCTCTCTCTCTCTGTCTCTCAGAAGAACGATAATAAGATGGACTTTTATCTGTTTTTTTTTTTTTTTATAACCATATCTTAAGGTGTATAATTGGACCTTTAGGACAACTCTAAAGCTTTACACCTTAAAAATAAATCTAATTAAAGGTGCAATGTGGACCTACAGTACCTACTTAGGTAAAAGGTACAACTCGAAAAAGGGACATTTTGCAAGCGTACGGTTTGCTAACGTTAATTGAGGCTTAAACACAGTAATAAATATTCGATTGCATCCATCTAGCACATTAAATGTTTATTAGGTTTGCACTTCTGGCAAAAGTTTTAACGGGCCAAAGTGGAACCTTTTTTAGGGCTATTAACCAGGGGGGCACGGTGGCTTAGTGGTTAGCACGTTCACCTCACACCTCCAGGGTCGGGGTTCACTGTCCGGTTTCATCCAGATGTAGATGTAGATGAGCTTCCTTAGGGATAAATATCAATATTAAGTTATACAAATAAAAATAGGCTGAAATCCTGCCTCCTCCCTAATCGTGGTCTTTCCTGAGACTGGTATCGTTTAAGACGAACCGTAGCTACGTTGCACGTCGGTGCTGCTTTTGCTTCTCAAAAAAAACCAACGGAAGTTTGTGGTGAATTTCATATACGGATTTCCATCGCAGTCATCTTTAATAAAGATAAATGCTGCGGATATTTGAACGGGTCAACTGAATATCACCAGTTCATCCTGATGGCACAGAGGGAAGAGTTTAAATGAAGGGATGAAGGAAAAACAGGCATGCTGCTGGGTTTAAAAAAATATATGAATAAAAACCATAAAAGGAAATACAGGCTCCCCGTGACCCGAGTAGTTCGGATAAGCGGTAGAAAACGAATGAATGAATGAAAGGAAATGCTTTACCGTATTTACAGTAGGAAATTACTTTCGATATCGTGGACAAGCCATGAGTTGTATTCATTCATTCACTCATTTTCTACCGCTTATCCGAACTTCTCGGGTCACGGGGAGCCTGTGCCTATCTCAGGCGTCTTCGGGCATCGAGGCAGGATACACCCTGGACGGAGTGCCAACCCATCACAGGGCACACACACACTCTCATTCACTCACACACACTACGGACAATTTTCCAGAGATGCCAATCAACCTACCATGCATGTCTTTGGACCGGGGGAGGAAACCGGAGTACCCGGAGGAAACCCCCGAGGCACGGGGAGAACATGCAAACTCCACACACACAAGGCGGAGGCGGGAATCGAACCCCCGACCCTGGAGGTGTGAGGCGAACGTGCTAACCACTAAGCCACCGTGACCCCCCTAAATGATTCTCCAAACTCTGAATCAACTGGTCAAAATTTAATATTAATTTAAATCTAACTTTTATTTTATATACATGCAAAAGTATAGCATTAAAAAGCGATTAATAAACTCCGCCATTAATATATTTGTATTTAATTAAAAGAAAAATTCTGAAACCGATTCATGTTTAATTTGAATTTTTGCTAGTTTACAACATGTGGAATTTCTGTCTTGAATTTATTTCGATTTTGATGTGATTTAAAATAAACGTACTCTGCTGAGTGACGGACTGTTTACAGCCGCTATAACGTAAGCAATAGCAGGCGCTAACTTGACTTGCCTCGTGGGAAGTTTTTACCTCGCTTCTGACCAATCGGATTTGAGAAATCAACAGCAGTAGAAATACAAATAATCTGAAACCTTTTTTTTTTTTTTTTTAAATCCAAAATGCTTAAAGGATGAAACTAATATCGTAAAGACGTCAAAAAGCAGAAAAATCTAGAGCCAAAAATAAATCTACCCGGCCATCAGGGCTGCTCATATTTATCTTTATCTGTAGAGCCAGCGCAAAAGAAAAAAAAGAAAAGAAAAACATGCCGAGGGAGGACCTGAATTACACATTCACTACATAACAAGGTAGGCAGACAATCTGTGCAGCTGCCCCTTTGCATTCCCAGGCAGATATTGATGTCAGCGGAAGCTAAATAAAAGGCGAGGCTTAAAGGGCCGGCATTGAGGAGAGGAACGAGAGCGTCTCTCGCCCATAAGGGTCTCCATATGGGACCGTGTGGATGGAGCTCCTTCATCATCCTTTCACCTGCGCTCCGACAGATGGACGGAGAGGGGACCGCTCGGCCGTTAATTGCCCTTTTCCCTGCTTTTGTCGTGCCATGGTCCTCAGGTTCGCTGGGCTCACTCTAATTAAAGAGCTTTGAGAACGAGAGCCAGGCATCTGGTCACTGCCATTCTCATTTCCACTCACCGAGAAGAGACGGCTAGACAATGATAGCCAATTATCTGGTTTATTAAAAAAAAAAAAGAGGCCTAGGTGGGTAATGATTAGTGCCGATAGGGGTGCGTCAGGATGCAACACATCACACAGAACTTGCTGGAATTTTGAGGCACATCCGACGACGGAAGGAGTGTTTGGGGATTTCTGGATCTATAACTTTATATAAAATTACTAGAGGTTTTGTTTTATGACTTTGTAAACATAACGGAAACGGTGCATTTGTATGTTGAACATTATATGTAGAAAAGATTTGCATCTGTGTGTGTGTGTGTTTGTGTGTGTTTGTGTGTGTGTGTGTGTGTGTGTGTGTGTGTGTGTGTGTGTGTGTGTGTGTGTGTGTGTGTGCGTGTGTGTGTGTGTGCGTGTGTGTGTTTGTGTGTGTAATTGTGTGTTGATGTTAGAAATGTGAAAGATAAAACACTTATGCATAAGGATGTGAAAATAGATCATTTTATGTTGATCGAAAGTAGCAAATAAAAATAAAATATATTTTTATAAATGAGTTAAAAAATAAGTAGTAGCTATAATATTATTATTATTATTATTATTATTATTATTATTGTTGTTGTTATTACTATAATAACAACAACAATAATAATAATAATAATAATAATAATACAAAATAATAAGTATTTAAATAAATATTAAAATGATTAAAATTTATTACTGAGGTAAATATGTATTAAATTGATATTTATTAGAATAAATAATAAAGTCCATAAGTAATTATGTAAGTAAACAATCATATAAATAAAACTTTTAATTAAACAAGACAAAAAAAAAAAAGAATGAACTTTGGTCCTATGTTTGTCTGAATAAATAAGTAATAATAAGTAAATGGCAGATATGTAGAATAAGTAGTAAATGAAAGAAAGCCATCATCCAATCAGAATCGAGCATTTAGTACGCTATGGCAGTTTTCATAAAGCAGGTATTATCTACATACAACATCTGTTATAAGACATATGCAAAGTAGTAGACAAAACAATTTGCATGTTTCATCAGCTGTCATGGCATCAAATAAGACAATTACCAATTATATCTGACGTGAGACGTTTCTCTGACACGTTTACTGACGTGGTTGTGACGCTCTCGCGACTTGACGTTCGAGTGTTATTTTATTAATATATTACCGAGATTTGATCTGTTGTCATATTTGTTTGATGAAATTTTAATTTAGAATATTAACTGGATTATTTTGGGAACAATGGCTTCTTAGGTTATCTCTTCATCCCTAGATGGATGTTGGTTACAAGACACAGTTTATGGTCTTTTTGTTTGTTTTTCTAGCTCTTAATGGGACAGTCCCCTCTGACGTGGCCCTCGGTTTGCCCCCGGGGTCTCTGAGACCTCAGAGGTCAGTTCCTGTGGTCGCCTTTGATGTCCTGCTACATGTATGTTAAATTACATCACTGTGCAGGTGATGTGTCTTCTGTCTCTCCGCCAAGTCATAGCGCCGTCGTTCTTTTTTTGTCGTAGCAAGTGCCAGTTATCCTCAGCGACAAGGCGGCTACAAGCATTTAATCAAGGAATTAGCAGCGTAGTGAGCAGGGGTCAGAGCGAGCGAGCGAGCGAGCGAGTGAGGGAGACGAGGACATCCTGGAAGTGACGCTGACGCTTACAGGCCTGGCTATGATTTGCTTAATAGCTCCTTTTGTGCCGGAGCGTCTCACCGAGGAGTCACATGACACTCGGTGAGGATGAGGGACAGTGACCTCGCCATGATTAATCGCTATTCTGTCTGCCGAGGAGGAATAAGAGGAATGAGAGAAAGCTCGTTCATTCATTCCACACAGCTGGTTAGTAATTCATCCAAATGTACGAGAGCTGCTGTGAGGTCTCACTATCCTGAGCACCCTGGAAGTCCATCAAGTCTTGATTTAACGTGTGAAGAGACTGGGAACTGAGAACTGCGAACTGAATGGAATGAATGCTTTATAACGTAGCATGCTAATTGTTCAGCTCAGCGGAGGAAGGATCGTGAACTAGCGACGTCTTTTTTCTGGTGTTGGTCGCAACCAGGTTACCGTTGTGCCGCTGTATGCCTGATTTGTCAGATCTTGCTGATTTCCTGAAACAGTATACAGTAACCCATCACGAGCAGTTTGCTCAGCAAGAGGATTCATCACAGCTCAGTCGTGCTCCATAGAACAATAGAACTGCTCAATGGCTTCAAATTCACACGAATTCATTCATTCATTCATTCATTCATTCATTCATTCATTCATTTTCTACCGCTTATCCGAACTTCTCGGGTCACGGGGAGCCTGTGCCTATCTCAGGCGTCATCGGGCATTGAGGCAGGATACACCCTGGACGGAGTGCCAACCCATCACAGGGCACACACACTCTCATTCACTTACACACACACTACGGACAATTTTCCAGAGATGCCAATCAACCTACCATGCATGTCTTTGGACCGGGGGAGGAAACCGGAGTACCCGGAAGAAAACCCCGAGGCACGGGGAGAACATGCAAACTCCACACACTCAAGGCCGAGGCAGGAATCGAACCCCGACCCTGGAGGTGTGAGGCGAACGTGCTAACCACTTTAGCCACCATGCCCCAGTTGTTAAATAAAACATTTTTAATTTTTTTTATGGTTTTTAGTAATGAATTCTATTGATATTTATATTCTGCTTTGTCACAAAATAGTCAGTTTGTAGTTACTCTATATTCATTTAGCATCTAGGTTAGAACGAAATAGTCAAAACGTTTCCTCCGTTTTGCTTCAAAGGATTGAATTCGGGCATTTTTCCAGGGAATCCGGTTGTTTACGAAGGATTTTCAAGCAGAGTTTTTGCTTTTTTTGCGTTTATTTAGGTGACCCACCGCTTTCTTTGTGCATGTTCTGTTACAGCGGATCAGCAGCGAATCTTGATATCGGCCTATGCGACATTAAAATCGGATTCCACGCCATCTTAAATGAAAGCAAATAATTTCACAGCTAATGCGCTTAATTTGAGGAAATAATTCAATCGAGCTACAGTTGTTCTTCGCCTGTAATTCACATGTCGGCGTTACAAGTCTTGATTAAGAGGCTTTTCCAAAACAACGAGAAATTAGAAAGGAGATATTTTGGGTGTTAAATCTGCCAGGATATCTTACTTGTTGAGGGAAAGAAAATCTGTTTGCTTACATGCAATTAAGGGAGCAAGGTCTTGATTTAACCGCACGAAATCGCAAACGTATAGCGGGAACACAAATAACACCGTTAAAGATAATCTTCATAAACATAAAGATGTGCAAACAAGCAGTTTCTTGTGTTGGCATTGTTTGATTGGACAAGGACATACACAAAGTGCAGAACTCGACTGATTAGAATAAATAAATAGATAAAACGCTGAGTTATATAATTAAATGATGAATAAATAACTTTATAAAAGCTGATTGATGTCCGCGGATGCCGGGCTTCCTAATGGTTGGCTTTGACAGTGATTGCAAAGGCCCATTTAACAGCTGATGTTTTGTTATGATTGGACATGTCACTCGTCCTCCACTGATTAAAAGGAAGAAAAAAAAAAGGAGGAAAAAAAAAACGTGCCCGACGTGCAACGTCCCCTGTTTTTTTTTTGTCTCAGCGAAAAGATGAGTGCATATTATTTTGTCAATCCTGAGAAACCGGTGACATTCAAATTGATGCCAAAGATGTGAGAAGTGCCCTTTTCTCAAAGAAGAAGAAGAAAATACTGTAGAAAAATGCTATATTTACATAGATGACTGGCAAAAGAGTGACCTCGTGTGTTCTGGAGATTGACTGGTTTTGTTTCGACCTTGTTCTCATATTATGTCTCGCATAAGTATTCCGCAGCAACCCCAATTTGGACTGCTCTCGTTTTTGTAATCTTATAACCTGGAAGAGAAATAAACTTAATTGGGATTATAAATCTGGGGGGAAATGTGGAGATTTTTGAAAATTCATTTTCTACCGCTTATCCGAACTACCTCGGGTCACGGGGAGCCTGTGCCTATCTCAGGCGTCATCGGGCATTGAGGCAGGATACACCCTGGAAGGAGTGCCAACCCATCACAGGGCACACACACACTCTCATTCACTCACACACTACGGACAATTTTCCAGAGATGCCAATCAACCTACCATGCATGTCTTTGGACCGGGAGGAGGAAACCGGAGTACCCGGAGGAAACCCCTGAGGCACGGGGAGAACATGCAAAGTCCACACACACAAGGCAAAGTTGGGAATCGAACCCCCAACCCTGGAGGTGTGAGGCGAACAAGCTAACCACTAAGCCACCGTGAGTTGAGTTGAGTTGAACCAGCACTACCAAGCTGCTACTGTTGGGCCCTTGAGCAAGGCCCTTAACCCTCCCTGTTCCGGGGGCATAGTATCAAAGCTGACCCCAACTTTTAAAGCTGGGATATACAAAGAACTAATATCACTGTGCTGTAATATATACATGAGGAAAAAGGCTTAGTTCTGATGCCAGGAGAAATTTGGAAAATTATCAATCATGGTTCGGTCATAAAAATATTTCTTATAGACTTTAAATATCGATTGCTTCTCAGACTAATCCCTTTTTTTTTTTTACCAGGTCACTGACTCAGTCCTGACTCTTTCCATCCATGGTTTAAAGTAACGGATTTAACGGTGATGTTTAAAATACGGGATATTTTATTTTATTACCCGAGTGCGGCAACCTTCTCGACTTTGTTTCAGTCTCTTGCAGGATGCACTCCGTGTGTGTTTGGATGTGAAGCAGACATGGGCAGACTGCGGTGATAAGCTTCTCACCTTATACTCCGCCGGCTCCCGGTGAGCTGTCACTGACTGAAAAGAGCTGCAGCACACAGGACAGACTGAGGAGTGCCGGAGAGCTGTTTTTCCCTCCAACCTGAATGTATAAATATATTATTCAGATATGGACTACTGTTTACCTGTGATGCTCCCTGCTGTTCTACAGCTCCGGGGTTGAACCGGAGGTTGTGTTTTGAGATCCGAGCTCTGCCTGTACTCCTGACCCAAAGTGTCAGAGTCGTGTTGAGGAATGCCTTCGGCGTGACCTGCCGCTCGGCTTTCTAGGAAATCGACAACTTCATTTCCGGGTGAATTGTTCTGGAAGCGTCTTGTTGAAATGTCGGTCCTATTTCTATATTTGGTAGATACTTTTAGAGTAAAATGATTTCAAAGTGAGCAATTGAGAGTTTGCGGCACCAGGTTTACAGGTCCCGGGCGCATTTTTAAGAACTGGCCCATGGTTCCATAGGATTAAGAGCTGAACTTTTAGGCATTCCCAAGGCATGTTCTTTGAATGCCTTTAGCTATATACTATGAGTAGGTTCGGTACAAGTGTGTGCCGAAACATATTAAAAACTCGTGGCTTTGTTATGCTATGGAGGGCATTTATTTGTTTTTATGATTTGCCTCAACTTGTCCCCTTAGAGTGAACGGTCACCGCAAATCATTCATTCATTCATTCATTCATTTTCTACCGCTTATCCAAACTTCTCGGATCACGGGGACCCTGTGCCTATCTCAGGCGTCATCGGGCATCGAGGCAGGATACACCCTGGTCGGAGTGCCAACCCATCACAGGGCACAAACACTCTCATTCACTCACACACTCACACACTACGGACAATTTTCCAGAGATGCCAATCAACCTACCATGCATGTCTTTGGACCGGGGGAGGAAACCGAGGTACCCTGAGGAAACCCCCGAGGCATGGGGAGAACATGCAAACTCCACACACACACACAAGGCGGAGGTGGGAATCGAACCCCCAAACCCTGGAGGTGTGAGGCGAACATGTTAACCACTAAGCCACCGTGTCCCCCCCTCGTCACCACA
Organism: Tachysurus fulvidraco; assembly: GCF_022655615.1. Classification (NCBI taxonomy): domain Eukaryota; kingdom Metazoa; phylum Chordata; class Actinopteri; order Siluriformes; family Bagridae; genus Tachysurus; species Tachysurus fulvidraco. The sequence continues at coordinate 1,973,102 of NC_062529.1, forward strand.
AATCCTTCCAATGTTATTCATACTTAATCACCTTTATCCTGTGATGAAATACTTCAAGCCTGATGAGTGTGGCCTACTCCGGGTTGATTCCACCCCCATGTACAGTACAGAACATAAGGATTCATGGAGTAGTTAGATGAAAATGATTTGCTATGACCTTCACATTCACCAAATTTCAACCAACAACTAAGGGAATATCTTTCGTAAAAATGGTTCTCCATCTCCGAAGGACAGTTCAAGCGTTCTGGTGTTCGTGAAGCCGGACATTTTTTAGATCCGCCATGGGCAAGATGAAGAGCTTAATAAAGAATGAAGAAATAATCTGTAACGATTAATATATTCAATCTGCAAATGTTCGTAAAAAAGGAATAAGACTATTCCAGTTCTTGGAATAGGACTTACATAAATATATCTGATGTAGATAAATATATAAATACAGATAATAATAAAAAAAAGTTGGATTTAATTCACACCTAAATGCCACGTTGTCTTGGAAGGCTAAAGCATGGTAAAGAGCCGCATCTTCCCAACTACCATAACATTCATAAGCTCAATCAAGTGCCAAAAAAGATGTTCACTACAGGGCTGCAAAGGCAGAATGTCACTATTAAGCCTTTAATTTAAATGTCAGTCGGAGTACGCATTATCATTTATTATGAAAAGAAACGGCCAAGGTTATCGCTCAATACCTGATACTAAAAACATGGCCCTTTGACTCTAAGAGGTGGAACATGTTCCTATCACCAATGTCATTTCAATATGGTCTTTTAATCATGCCAGGTTACCTCTCTAAATCTTTCCCATCTCTATTTTCATCATCCGCATCACGGACCCGACACACCACATCCCCGACAGGCGACGGGGACTACATGATATTTTCTTTTTTAAATTAAAAAGACAAATGCCAACCGTTGGGCAATATAAAAGCTATAGTGCAGAGTGAATCTGGGGGCATGTTTTCACACCCTTTATCCTGTTAGAAAAGCCCTTTGTGCGAAGGCTGGGGGAGTGGACCGAGGCTTGGGAATAAAGAAAGAGCAAGGCAGAAGTTGGGTGTTAATACGTAGATTGGTCGAAGATTACAGCACGTTTCGGGGAGATTCAGTCACCAGATTTAACTCTCTGCTTTTCGTCGCTTGTCACCATGCCAACTGCATCAGGAAACCATTACATGGCTCTGCATCTCAAAACAGGGGCTTGTGAATTCCAAAATGTAAGCCTGTCACTCCCTAAAACTGGCAAAGCCTCTCATTTTGGGAGGAAAAGTTGCAAAACGTATTCTTTTTTATGAGGATTTTTGATCCGAACCTTATTTTCATCTACCGAGTCGACGGCTTTGTAGTTTTGAAATTAAAACGTGTAAAGCAAAGCATATTCTCTTTTGTTGAAATCAGAAATGCATGCTATTAACCCTCTGTGGTCTATGTCTATCAAATATGAATTCATATACACCTTAAAAACAGCTTTTTATCCATTCAATAAAAAGGTAAGATTGTCTGCTGAACTTAGCTTTCAGAGGTACAAACACCTTCTGTGTAGCTTCTGGTGATAAGAGCAGTGCTAATGATCGAGGTCCACTTTGTATAAGCTGGATGAAGACTATTATCCTGCGTAACAAAAAAGCTTCCACTCATCTGGCTCTTTCCCACAAGAGGATGAAATCCACGAAACGACTAAACCCGTCCTACTTTTTCAGTTAATCGGTCTTTATAGGCGCACAGGCCGAGGCACAAAAACAAAAAAAAGGCTAAATTGTGGTCTAGGTGGCTTGCTGGGGTATTATTTCACCCAAGAACCAGTGTTTGGCTGACAAGCAGCCTAAGCCTTTCTTTCTATGCTCGATCAAAAAGCCAGGCAACAGATGTCAAGCTTTTGAATTTGTACCCAGAGCATGACCTCAGAGGTCAGGGCCCATACACGGTGGCTCGGCCTCAAGCTGTGCTCAGAGAGGAGAGTCTCCCTGGGCACAAGAGCCTAGCCAGACAACCATCCTAGCATTCCCTTACTCTCACCCTGACCACAATGATGCCCCCATTAAAACACCCCTATACATGTTTCTTGTTTGATGCAGGCTCGACAAAAGATCGCAGGCCTTTTCTCTGGCTGTTCGGAGAGGTGAGGGTGGGGTTGACGGGTTAACATGTCTTCCTCTCTGGGAAAAGAAACATCAATAGAGCTTGGCATTAGCAAACCCGAGGAGTAGGTTACTCTGGAATTAATGAACGCTCAGTCTGACTCTTTATCTCAGTATTGATGAGTTGAAGTCGTAAAGTCGTTCAGGTGCTCTGTGTAGAATTTCACGGATGATTGGGACACCAGAGTAAAAAACATGATGGAGGCTTATCTACAGGGTGGGTTGTAGCTTCTCTACAAAGCAAGGGTGCCATTATTGCTCTTAGTCTTGCCTTTAAAATTTTAAACAAGATGATTGAAATTCAGGCTTGGTTCTCAGTTTTCTAGCCTTTGTAATCAGGCAATGTATTGTGGGTGGAAACTGATACCATTACAGATACATTAAGCAGAACATCATATATTGCAGTTTTAAATCTGATATAACTATAATAGTGCATATATCTGTGCACCCCTTTGGGCATTATTGCTTACCTATCAATGTACACCTCCAGGGATCGATTCCCGCCTCCGCCTTGTGTGTGTGGAGTTTACATGTTCTTCCCGTGCCTCGGGGGTTTCCTCCGGGTACTCCGGTTTCCTCCCCTGGTCCAAAGGCATGCATGGTAGGTTGATTGGCATCTCTGAAAAATTGTCTGTAGTGTGTGAGTGTGTGAGTGAATGAGAGTGTGTGTGTGCCCTGCGATGGGTTGGCACTCCGTCCAGGGTGTATCCTGCCTCAATGCCCAATGACGCCTGAGATAGGCACAGGCTCCCCGTGACCCGGGAAGTTCGGATAAGCGGTAGAAAATGAATGAATAAAGCTCTGTGAGACTGATCTAAGGAGAAAAATGTCAGTGTGGTCTTGAATGCAACGGCTTTCCAGATGACCTGACCTTTACCAATGCCTGTATGGAAACACACAATAAGCGAGAGGGAGAGATGGAAAGGAAAAACAAGATGTACTTGGGTGGATATTTCTCCATCTTCATAATCATCATAACCAAAATAAAAGCTTTCTTTAAATGGTTGATCTATATGTCACCGTTAAAGGTTGTCATTCGATGGGTGAGGATTTGGTCTATTGATGAGAATCCTCGCAACACCAAATTTGCCCCATTTTGGGCTATCAATAAGGTTCATCTACCAACAAATAAATTAAACTATAGCGATGGATGAAAACTGAGTGCCCCATACAACAAAATAGCGTCTGCAATTGGCAGGTGCTAATGAGGTATGGCAATTGCCAAAGGTTCAGGAAACACTACAACAACTATGGTCACTGGTTACAAGCAAGAGAACATTAGCATGGAAGTCGGTAAACTTGTACTTGCCCCAGGTATTTTGTCTGTGAAGCAAGTGGAACTACTTGCTTGGCAACTAGGGTCCATTACAGCGTGACTGGCAGCAGGGTCGGGGGTTTGTCAGTTCAGCAATGCACCTGCTGAGAAGCGCAGCCCATCCAGCATTAACATCCCCGCATTAACATAATTCCTATAAACTGCCTCTGAACCAATGTGATGTTACCTGCCAAGCTTAAGACTTCTTAATTGAGTTGTTAAAATGTGTCATTGTTTTTCAGGGGTGGGATATGTGCTGGTCAGACAGGTGTGAGATATGTCTTACTGAATGGCTGTGTTTGGGGGTGGGGGTTGTCTAAGTGTTTGAGTGTATCGAGATCTGGACGAGGTTTGTGCTCTTTGTGTTGCAACAGAGGAAGGAAGAGATGGGGTGTAGGGGGAGGAGGGAGGGTTAACATGCCTCAGGGGACAGGAGACATACTCTCTGCTATCTGTGCAGCAAGGTGAAAGAGTTGTCCAGCTAATTATACAAGCAAAGGCGAGGCATTCTGCTTGAGTGGCTCTGCCCTGATGAGCTGACAGAAGAAAGCTAAAGGATGCCATTTGGAAAAAGAAGAAGAAATGAAGAAAATGGGAGAGATGAATGTCTTTGGTCATGGAGTGTAATCCCACGCCTGCTTTTATCAGCTTTTCTCCGCTGCACCTGAAACGTGGCCTGCCGCTTTCATGGTAAGCCTCAGCATAGCAAAGAAGAGATGCCTTGCGAAATTTGAGCTCCCATAGTTTTTTCACCCCCTCCTCCCTGCCTCTGTTGTTGTGTGCCTATGATGCAGAATTATTCAAATCCCTGCATCGGCATCGGTGCCTTTTTTCCTTGCTTTCTTTCTTTTTTTTGCTCCTGTGGCAGCGGTGGAAATAATAAAGGCGGACTTGGCGTACATGCCCTCGGGACTGGTGGGGCGTGAGGTGAGCGCTGATTCAGGCTGCACTGTGCCACCTTGAAGCTGTACTGTTTGTCCTGCCTGGGCACCAAGCGCCAGGCTTGGCTCGAGGCTAGGGTCCTAAAAACTATGCAAAAAAGCAAATGCTTAGCCCTTTAATATGGGCCTGCTGCACTACACAATCTGCATATGAAATGTGCAGACACAAACAACATGCTTTTCATCCACTGGGTTGAGGGAAGACTGAGGTGCACTTCAGAGTGTGTGAAGAGGAGAATAAGGAGATTTGACTGCATTTTCATTTTAAAGCAGAGCAGGATTTAGAGTATGGACTATCTTGTTTTTGCAGTAGGCATGTTTGCGAATGTTGACAGGGCACCTTCGCATGGATCATGGGCGGAAGTTGTCAGAGCTCAGGGGGCTGGGAATCGCTTGTGTTTGCTCGGCACGCACCGGCAGTCAGATACGTATCTTGGCCCCTTTGTCTTGGCGTATCAGGAAACAGAGCGTGAACGCACTTGGACAGCCAGAACCAGATGATCGGGTCAAAGAGCCACCGGATCACCAGATTGGAGGCTTCTGGGCCAACGTGACCCCTTCGCTCTGTGAGCACCTTGAACTTCTCCAACCCTGCTGTCATGACAATGAATGCTACATCCTACCTGCGGACCACTGCTCTGATCTAAGGTCTTAAAATGGTGCGGATGTAAGGAGGCATGCTCAGCATCTCAGTATTTCCCAGCCCTTGTGCACCAACCCCTTGGTGTAATTATGCATAATTGCCCTGCCACATGGAACGCAGGATGCATGGGGAGGGGGATTGAAAGACTAAAATATACTGTACTTTATGTTAAAGTATTCATAACACTGTCTCATCTGCAAAATTGCCCTTGACTCAAGCATGCCCTCTGAACAGCCATTAAAGGGCAGCAGTTTTATCCGAGGCTCCGGATAGGGACGAATCTTCCTCTTGTCAGAGTTCCTGGCTTCATTCGAGGAACATCTCTGGAGATCCAGCCAGAGTAGAGGCTACATTTAATGACTTCATAAAGGAGCTGCAAATGGCTAGGACTTGACAGAGATGTACCAAAGGAATGAGTGTGGAGGAAGGAGAGAAGTGGCCTAAAGTGGGCCATGTGTAATGACATATGGCTGCCCTTTCTGCTGGACATGACCACCTTATTAATTAGGCAGAAAGTTGATGTCTTTATGCATGGATGAGTTGGGCCTCCAACCCTTTTGGTTACATATTCATCGCTAAGCTAATGAACACAATAGTTTGATTACCGAGACACAAACTCAAGCAAAGATGTGGTTTTGAACAACTATGTTGATTATGCGGTGGACATTCAGGCTTTTTTTAAAGGTTAAATTCAGACCTTTTCTTTAGTTTGTCTCTCTGAGAACTGAAGACCTCTAACAGAAGACTTTTACTTGCACCTTTTTAGGAAGTTAGGAATTCTTTTACTCAAAAAAAAGGGTCTCTCCTTGCCTGTCAATTTGAAAAACTCCCTTTTACATGAGCATTTATGCATTTTATCTTACATGACGTGACATACGGCTAAGTACGCTGACACATACTCAGAATACGTTCTCTGCGTTTAACCCATGCAAAGTGCACACACACAGCAGTGAACACACACACACACACACACCCGGAGCAGTGGGCAGTCATTTATGCTGCGGCGCCCAGGGAGCAGTTGGAGGGGTTCGGTGCCTTGCTCAAGGGCACCTCAGTCGTGGCCGGCTCGAGACTCGAACCCACAACCCTAGGGTTAGGAGTCAGACTCTCTAACCATTAGGCTATGAAGATTAGGTCATGTACATGGCTCTGCGGGGAAACACTGATTTAAGCAGCTGTATTTGTTTCGATTAGCTTGTTAACTTCTCTTAACTTATTCTAAATAAACTATTCTTGTAAAAAGCATTTAAAAAAACAAAGCAAAACATGGCAGTGATGCTATCAGTTAGCTTCTAATTCTAGCTCTCAAAGTCTGTCCTGCTACCTTTGAGGCCTGCTTTAACCACTTAACATCACTTAATGTCACTGCTAATACCCGATGAGATCTCCCCCGATGCTGGTGGGTTGCTAAATTGTGCTTATACAAAAAAAAAGAACTTTTTATTCAATCCTGGCACCTTGCCAGTGGAGAGGTCAATGCTAATTCTGCCCACTTTTACATAGCTGCCATTGCAGATAGCCCTCCTCTTCTCTCTGCAAGTTCCTGGCCCTTGCTGTCACTCTCCCAGTGTGTCAGGGTCTCATATCCATTCTCTCCTCACACACTTATTCTCTCCTCTTGGCCTCTCAGAGGCACGACTGCCAGAATTAGGGAGCAATTAATGTCAGCGTTGATGGCAGTGGTTATGTTAAACTGACTTCTGCCTCCCAAATTTAAGCCCATTTATTCCATTGTTCATTAACTGGGAGGGCTGAAATTACTGTCAGATGAAGAAATCAGTGTCAGGTGGAAATGGCCTGGGCGGGAGTGTGTTTTTGCTGCACCTGCCCCTGCCATGCTCTCACACTTGCTCTCGCACACAGCAGCCTCTAATGGCCCTTATAAATAAAGCTCCTGTGCCAAGATTTGTGTCGGACCAAACACTCAACACAGTGCTGGAATAAAAGAGCCGGGTTTCAGGCTCTCACCTGGTATTACGCTGGAGAACCAGAATCAAGCATTGCATTTCAAACCATCGTGTCTTCCTGCTTGCAATTAAATAGCAATTCATGTCAAAATATTCCGGTGAATTATTATAAGACGCGATAATATCATTTTCGTTAAGCATCAAGTCCCGAACGGACAAACCCGAAGACCAATTCGAACGACGGCTCTCGAACAAAGTACGACGAAGCGCTTTTGAATCTATATGCGTAGCATGTCGCATGTATCCCTGTTAGCAAGGCCATGCGCTCATGCTGAAACATTCTGTTACAAGTCGGTTTGGATGTCGGCTGCAAAGCTTCCTCTGGGTGCATTTTGGCTGCAGTTGTGTCCACCAGGCACACATTATGTGGCCAAATTTTACGACTGTTGGTTTTACAGAAAAAAATAGCGGAGAGGAAAAAATGAATTTAATTACTCCGATACAACAAAGCAGCAAAGCCATTGTGGTTTTTACTTTATTCTGTTTCCCCCCCCAGAATTCTCCTTCCCCCCCACTGTGGTACATTTGGAGCACATTTTGGTCTCAAACGCTTTTTTTGCGGCTGACCAAGGCCAAGCTGGTAACATGGAGAGCTTGGGGCAAGAGCCAGCAGATTCAAGCAAATCAGAAAAGCATAATCCATTAAGACAAAAAAAGGAGGAAAATTGAAGGGGGTGGGTGGTGGGGTGGGACTATTGAGTGACGCAGAGCTGGAAGCCACTCATTAAGGTGAAATGTGCCAAGGTCTGTCCTCACAAAAGAGTCTAATTCAGCCATCGCCAGGTCTTTTTAGTGTGTGCGTGATGTCATTCATTGTGATGCAGAATCCACAGAGAGCCACACACTCGTGTTGAGCTTTCTGCGCTTGCCAGGCAGAGTTTTATATCCCTTTAAAATATCTTCCTCCCTTCACCCTCCTCCTCTTTGGTCTTCTCCTCACTCGCTCGTTCTTTCCCCCTCTTCTCGGTGTAATTCTTCCAGATTATTACAGCAGGGGGCAGTCTGGCATCCGCACCGATCCCTGGCACTGGCGCTGGATCGTTGGCTTCCTGAGATGCCTGTTAGAGTGTGTGTGTGTGTAAGACAGATCTAGAAGAGCCTCCGAGAATTTCTTTCTTGTTTTCGTCTGTAGAAGTAGCAGCACTAAACCGTGCCAGCTGAGGTGTGGCAGAAATGCCCACAGTTATTTCAGTCAGCACACCTTTCCAAAAGAACGCACTGTATTCCTGACTTCCTGGGCAGAGGCACATGTACACGGAGGGCGCCAAGCGGCCTTGTCTTGTAAGTGCTGGCAAACAAGAGGACAGCAATACATGCCAGACATGCCAAACATACAGTTGGTATCTGTCCCTTTGCTTTATTCCTTTATGAACACACGTACAGTAAGACCGGGAATGCTAAGAACACTTGAACGCTAATGTAGCACAAATTTGCACTTAGCTAGGAAACTGAAATTTCAGTTGTGTATGATGACCTGTTTATAATGCCACAGCATTCAGTCAGACTGTAAACCTAAGTTTATTACATTATATACGCAGCACGGGTAAATCCTTGATTCTGATTGGCCAGAAACAGTTCAGACGTTTAAACATTGTAAATCAGTTCGCACGTTTTCATTTGCTAGCATTTGTACAGTAACAACCAAAACGCTCAGACTTCTGAAATAGTATTAACATCACACAAAACCTACAAAATGGGTTATTTAACAAAGGAAAATATGTGTTTATTGATATTACAGAGATAATAATAAAACACCCCAGGATCTTTTTCTTAGTGGAAATAGGTAGCTTGACTAAATTGTGTAAATCAGACGTAGCTCGGAGTGCCATTGTACTGTGGTGTGTGTAAAATGCTGTAGTTATACTGAATCCTTGCAGTGTGTTTTACTTACACACCCATGCACACTAACACCCACCCACCCAACCACTTTGGGTGGGATGTGGCACCGAGGTTTTCGTTAAGTGTGTCAGTGGGGCAGTGATGGCAGGATAAAATACTCCAACCTCATTATAGCGAAACCAAATTCTTCCTTTTTTATGTCACTATATGAATATTTTATCCGATGATATCTGGGCCAATCAGGTGTCATATCATCTGCCTGAGCAAGCGTTATACTCGCATTTCCATTTTCTCCTCATCTCTGTTTGCTGCTCGCCGTATTTAGGAGGTGTGTGTCTCACATTCATGCTTTGTGCAAACAGAAAATAAGAAACTGATGTGTGTGTGTGTGTGTATATATATATATGTGTGTGTGTAATTAGACAGTATTGCATGGAAAATATAAATAATAGAAGCTAAAGGAAACATTCAGCTGTCATTTTATCTCTGTCAAGGTCAGAGTCAAGCAGGTCAACTCAGTAACTAATTTAAAATAGAGCACAGGAGAAATTGAAAAGGGGGGAAAAAATGATGCAATAACCATTTTACATTGTTATCCTAATTTAGCAAAGCTCCAACAATTGAATATTAGCCTTACATTTTTAGCTCCAGGGTCTGGAAGTCAAACGATCTGAATAAAAAGAGCATTAAAGGTTTGCATTCGTCGCATACTATCACATTAAAGTGCTGTAATATGGTTTTATCGCCGCACTTAAAAATCGTACAGGCTCGTTCAAACGCTTTTGCTTAATCAACTCAAAAATATAACAACTGTTTTTCATTTAGGTAGATAATACAGCATTAACAGATCAAAACAGATTATTAAAACAGTTCCGTCCTCTGAAGTGCATCTCTCCGGTGGGAAATTTCATCTCGGGAGCTGCTTGACATTCTTTAATTAGAAGCAATTATTTTAAAAGCCGCATAAATATAGCCCATTTATTGTCATAGTAGGTGTATTTCAATTATAAAATGCCCTCTGAAGTCATCTCGCGTACACGGGGTATCAAAGAAATGTGTAAAATAATCAGAAATTTCTTCACTGTATTCAAAGGGAGAGATGGTGTTATATATTTAGGGATTTAAACGATTTTTCCCCCCTCACACTAATATGCTTTATATAAATAACAGGGTTAGTTTCTACAACATGAATTTGGCTAATATATTTATTTAAAATTAACACACACACACACACACACACACACACACACACACACACACACACACACAGAGGGAGGAATGTTAGCCGTCGGTGACAGAGATGACAGCACCTGAGCTAACACACCACCGTCACATTGACCTGCGCAGGAAACTGGAGAAGGCAAAGGTGTCGCGTTTAATTACACTCCCCGCTCTGGCCCGGCGCGGAACCATCTGCCACCACGAAATATGACTTTAATAAAGAGAGAATTTCCCGCTGCATAATTTAACGGTAATGGCCTGTACAGTCATGTTACAACCATACATTAGTACTTGTGAAACGCATGCTAAGTCGGAGGCCGCGGAAGCATTCTGGAGGTTTTTTGTGATGTACGGTGACACGGATTCACCACAGGGAGAGTCTCGGTGATTACACCGTCTTCACCTGATAACACTCTGTCATTCGTATTTTATAATGAGTGCAAAAAACATCCAGTGTTGACAAAAAATGTGTTTACATGCCCTGAAATAGCGTGATGGAATAATCTGAATTGAGAATGGAGGAAAATAATGAAGAAATATTTCTTTATTTGAACATTTAAAATCTAGTTAGAACAATACAAAATTATTTATTAAAAATGAGTATAAATAAAACTTATATGTACATCAACTAATCTGATTACTTAAGGTGCCTTAATGAGAGATTGTCACTATTACTCTAGAATTCTGTACATCAGTGTTACACTATACTTCACTATTACTCGTGGCTAATATACATGAGTGTTACACTATATTTCACTGTGATTCTAGACTAATATACATGACTGTTAGACTATATTTCACTATTACTCTAGGCTTATATACATGAGTGTTACACTATACTTCACTATTAGTCTGGAATTATATACGTCAGTGTTACACTATATTTCACTATTACTCTAGGCTAATATACATCAGTGTTACACTATACTTCACTATGACTCTAAAACAAAATACATCAATGTTACACTATACTTTACTATTACTCTAAAATAATATACATGAGTTTTACACTATACTTCACTATTACTCTAGGCTAATATACATCTTTGTTACACTATACTTCACTATGACTCTAGAATTATATACGTCAGTGTTACACTATACTTCACTATGACTCTAGAATTATATACGTCAGTGTTACACTATACTTCACTATGACTCTAGAATTATATACATCAATGTTACACTATACTTCACTATTACTCTAGAATTATATACATCAGTGTTACACTATACTTCACTATTACTCTAGAATTATATACGTCAGTGTTACACTATACTTCACTATTACTCTAGAATTATATACATCAGTGTTACACTATACTTCACTATTACTCTAGGCTAATATACATCAGTGTTACACTATACTTCACTATGACTCTAAAACAAAATACATCAATGTTACACTATACTTTACTATTACTCTAAAATAATATACATGAGTTTTACACTATACTTCACTATTACTCTAGGCTAATATACATCTGTGTTACACTATACTTCACTATGACTCTAGAATTATATACGTCAGTGTTACACTATACTTCACTATTACTCTAGAATTATATACGTCAGTGTTACACTATACTTCACTATTACTCTAGAATTATATACGTCAGTGTTACACTATACTTCACTATGACTCTAGAATTATATACATCAATGTTACACTATACTTCACTATTACTCTAGAATTATATACATCAGTGTTACACTATACTTCACTATTACTCTAGAATTATATACGTCAGTGTTACACTATACTTCACTATTACTCTAGAATTATATACATCAGTGTTACACTATACTTCACTATTACTCTAGGCTAATATACATCAGTGTTACACTATACTTCACTATGACTCTAAAACAAAATACATCAATGTTACACTATACTTTACTATTACTCTAAAATAATATACATGAGTTTTACACTATACTTCACTATTACTCTAGGCTAATATACATCTGTGTTACACTATACTTCACTATGACTCTAGAATTATATACGTCAGTGTTACACTATACTTCACTATTACTCTAGAGTTATATACATCAGTGTTACACTATACTTCACTATTACTCTAGAGTTATATACATCAGTGTTACACTATACTTCACTATGACTCTAGGCTAATATACATCAGTGTTACACTATACTTCACTATGACTCTAGGCTAATATACATCAGTGTTACACTATACTTCACTATGACTCTAGACTAATATACATGTCACTATACTTCATTATACCTCACTATTACAATATGCTTTAAATCAAGGTGTATTAATACGATATTTTCCAGACTAAATATCATCTTTTTAGATTCACTATTTCACTATACTTGCAATTTACCTCACAATTGTTATCAACTAGTGAATTACACGATATTTACAATAAACTGCATTATCACTATCACAGTGTACTTTAATAAATGTCATAATTACATTGTACTTTCAGTAGAGTTCACTATTACACCATTATATTTACAACATTCCTCACTTTTACACTGTACTAATGATATGTCATGCTTACACTATACTTACACTGCAATTTACTCTTTCACTACAATTTATTGTTACACTATACTACACGATGATTTACTCTTACACTATAATTTGCTCCTACACTGTACTTACAGTAGAATGGACTCTTTTGCTCTTACACTATACTTTACTATTACACTATAATTTACCTTTACACTATAATTTGCTCTTATACTATACTTTACATTTACATTATAATTTACTATTACACTATAGTTACACTATACTTAAACTATACTTCACTATACATCACTATTACTACACCACTACTATTATTATTACATTAAATTTACACTATATGTCACTATTACTCTATACTTTAATACACTCTAAATTACAATACACTTCACTATTACAGTGTACTTTTAATAAATGCCTTTATTACATTGCACTTACAGTACAGTTCACTATTACACAATACTATTACTTCTCTGTGACACTATTCTTTATACCATACTTTACAATTACACTGAGCGATATTACTGTACACTAATGCATGCCTCACTATTATGTGATATTTATAACTTATTTCACTATTATACCATTCTTACAACATGCTACACATGCTACTACACCATTCATATAACAATTATTAATACACTATAATCTATTACACCATTGTTCTATATTATTCTATAACATAATTCAGCATTACACTGAACGTCACTGTTAGAATAATCCTACATTAAATTTAGTATATTTCAATAAGTTCATTTAAATTGACATTGTAAATATTCAATATCTCAAAATTTACTAGCACATATTTTGTCTGATGTATCTGCTATTATTATTATTATTATTATTATTATTATTATTGTTGTTGTTGTTGTTGTTGTTGTTGTTATTATTATTATTATTATTATTGCTGTTATTATTATTATTATTGTTATTGTTATTATTATCATTATTATTATTATTATTATTATTATTATTATTATTATTATTATTATGAAAAATCCAATGGATATTGAACATGCTTCTTAATGTATTTACCACTTTATTAAGATCGATTAAAATAAAGATCATGGCCCAACGTTTAGAGAACGAAATGCACCTTGTTTACTTAATGAAACAAGCACTTTTATTTTCTTCCCTCGCACCAGAACAGTGACGTGTGAAGTGAAGTGTGTGTGAATAGGGCTGATTTCTCTCTGTGATATCCGTATCACTGTGTAAATCCAAAATAAAACCTGACACCGCTCACGTCGTGTCGACCCTCGTGCGCTTTACATACTCGCTATCCCCTTTTATTGCAAATTATCGAGGTTTTTTTTTATAGCTATTCATAAAACGAGGAGCATCTTTCCTTTTTTTTTGGGAGGCCGATTTATGGTGGAGCTTTTGGCGCAATTTCCGATACTCAAGTTTTATTTCCTGACAATCACATTAGCATGCTATTATGTGACTTGAAGAATTTTTTTTTCTTCGCCTCCTTTTCACTTGACTGCGAGGACCTTTCAGATGGAGTCGGGGAGGAGGGACGGAGAGACAAAGCCCTCCAGCTGCATGCACTTTGGCTTCATGCAGTGCCCGGGCAGATCTGTGGGTGTCGGGGAAGGGATACACACACACACACACACACACACACACACACACACACACACACACACACACACACACACACACACACAGACTTAGGATGAAGCCTTTCACTTCCCTCATTCACACCTGAACAATGCTCCTTATTAGCACCAGTCGATCTTTGTAGTGAACATTTGATACGATTTCATATCCCTATTGATCACACACAAGCTTTGGAAATTGTTTTGTCATCGTCCACGTCGCGCTCGCGTTTGGCCCGGAGCCATCTCCTAAGCTATATAGAATCCGGTAACATTTACGCCACATTGCTGTCGAATTCTCGCATCCGATTCTTAAAAAAGCTGTTGATTTATTTTCTATGACAGCAGAACTATCAGTGCCTCAGCTCTAACGCGGTATCGTTCCTTATATAAGCAGCCATTCTTTATAAACAGGCTACAAACATGTGCTTAACTCTGACGCTTCATTTAAAGAGGTCTTTGTTTAAAATTTCTGGAAGGAGTCTCCAGTGTCAGTGCGTCGTCTCAGTCAGTCTTAAATAAAGACCTCTTTAGGGAAATCGTCAACAGTTACGCACGTCTTTGTAGTCCATTTATCAGGCGGATTCAAAAAAGCAAAATAAATTTAATTAAAATGTCATTACGGGGGCCACGGTGGCTTAGTGGTTAGCACGTTCGCCTCACACCTCCAGGGTCGGGGGTTCGATTCCCACCTCCGCCTTGTGTGTGTGGAGTTTGCATGTTCTCCCCGTGCCTCGGGGGTTTCCTCCGGGTACTCCGGTTTCCTCCCCCGGTCCAAAGACATGCATGGTACACTAGGTTGATTGGCATCTCTGGAAAATTGTCCGTAGTGTGTGTGTGTGTGAGTGAATGAGAGTGTGTGTGTGCCCTTTGATGGGTTGGCACTCCGACCAGGGTGTATCCTGCCTCGATGCCCGATGACGCCTGAGATAGGCACAGGCTCCCCGTGACCCGAGAAGTTTGGATAAGCGGTAGAAAATGAATGAATGAATGAATGAATGAATGTCATTATCTTTTTAACTTCTGCTAACTTGTTATATGAATTATAACTATAAATAAATAAAAGTTATAATGTATAAAGAATAATACATAGAGTTGATTATTTTAATCAATGAATCAATACACAACTGTATCTGACTGTAGAAAGGACATTATTCATAATAACACTCTCTGGTGTTTATAACAGGTTATAATCACACCCTCCAGTGTCACTCAGATGAGATTGAGGTTCACTTTGGAGTCTGGTTCCTCTCAAGGTTTCTTCGTCTTCCATCTAAGGGAGATTTTCCTCACCACAGTCACCTCAGTCACCTCAGGCTTGTTCATTAGGGATAAATACAAACACATTTAAATAGAAGTCTAATATTAATCTTGAACTTTTGTATAGTATTAAACTTTTTTGCACTTATGTTCAGTAAAGCTGCTTCGAGACGACGTCCGGTGTTAAAGGCGATATAGAAATAGAATAGAATTGAATTCTCCTTTAACAACACACAACACACCCAAAGGATTTGATTCCTTTAGTATTTTATGCCAACTGAGACACACATATGTGTCTTGCAGATTATGTTTCTGTTACACAATTGAGTCACACACACACACACACACACACACACACACACACACACACACACACACACACACACACACACATCAAAGGTGCAAATCAACACGAGACGCAACCAGTCGTTTCATCTCGTTTGCAGCTTGGTCACACCTATGATATTTGTTTACATTTAAATTTTTTAAAAATGCGTTACTGTAAAATTTAATTGTCTCGCTCGAGGACAAAACGCCGACCGAGCCGCCGTACCTTAAGACCGTTTCAGAATGATGATGTCCAAGGCTTTGGGTCGAGGGTCTGACTAATGTGGGTTAAAATCTCAGACCTGGCAACCCACCATGGTTGTGTACAGTACTTCAGCAGAGATGTATCTCACTTTGTTTAGCAAATGTGTCTTATTTTTATATCATGTAAGATATTACAGCAGGGATGCTTACAGGTGCAAAAAAAAAGGTCACTGTAAAAAAAAAAAATGTTTGTGTCCCATTTGTATAAGACCTGGTCTAATATCAGATCTCTTACAGATAGATGTGTGTGTGTGTGTGTGTGTGTGGGTTTGACTTTAGGTTTCACGTGCAGTCCCTCGGGCTCTCCGGCCTCTCTTCCTGTAAGCATGTCCACGCACGTCTCTGTTTAGTCTCTGTTTTTGCTAGCGAGATCCCGAGGAATGCTGGGTTAATGCTGCCTCGGAGCCACCCCGTGCACCACATCGCCTCACCATCAGGGAGGATATCACTTATAACCCGCCTGATGAAAGCAGCACCCCCATCTCACCGCATTAACTTGTTTATCTTTAACAGAAAAAAAGGAAGAAGAAGAAAAAGTAGTAGAAGATGAAGAAAAAGGAGGGAAAGAAAAAGAAGAAGAAGAAAAAAAAAAACTTTCAAGCTCCATTGCTCATTCTGCGCGAGAGAGATAGACGGGGAGACACGAAAAAACAAAAGGCAGCCAGTGAAATTTGCATGGTGCTCAATTATACATTAGCGAACATCACTTGGCAATCTGTTCATATCAATTTAATTGGATTTTAATACTGCCTCTGATCTTGTTTTCTAATTAACAGCAGCGGCTGGCAATAAAGCAGAACCATGCACCCAGCAACACCTTTGATCCTGGCCATATGGAGTTCCTTAGAGCTCATTGGGAAAAAAAAAAAAAAAAAAAATTCAGTCACCTAAATATGGGCCCATGACAAACGTAGCGGAAAGAAGGAAGGAGGAGGGTGATGTAGTCAGAAGTGGGCGCGCAGGAGCGAGGAGGAGTGAGCGGAGTGTGCCGGGGCTCGAGCGGCGGATAAGTGTGACCCCCAGATGGCCGGATATCGCTGCTGCTCGCGCCTTCATTGATTAATTTCTCCCCTGATTGGTCGTGATTACTGATAAATAAAACATGATCTCGGAATCGGATGCAAATCAGCTCCCGAGCTTTAGGGAAATGTTGATTGCTTTTTCAAATCTGTTTATCTCTCCTCTCATTGCCCTCGACTCTGTATTTGACGTGGGACTACGGAGATGGGATTTTTTTTTTTTTCTCCCCTCTACCGTCTACAGCTTTCATGCTGTAAGTGGGGATTTGGAGGCTCTGCGGCTGCACAGAGAGCAACGCGAAGAGCTCAATCTTTTGACCGTCAGATCTGGAGCAAATCAAACACTTGGGCCGCAGGAGGGATGTTGCTAACAGTGTAAACACAGCCAAGCAAATGCTTGATGTCTGATAAAGTGAGGCAACATATACTGCTCTGGTGTACAGGATTTTTCTTATTTCTTTCAAAGTTGACGTGAAGGTTGGAGGGAAAAAAAAAATAACGATGAACCGAACGTGTCGGCTTTATATCCGTAGACTTTTTCTTCAGGCAAAAGTTCCGTAAGAAGCGAGACACGACGACATGTTGTGCATTGTTTTACTATAACAGCGTGTCCTGGAGTGTTCCGAAGTTAAAAAAAAAAACAACTTAACAAATTCGTTAGGTTTATATAACAGGAAATGAATTTTTATACCTAATTGAGAGTCTCAGTATCAGCACCAGTATAAACATGAGCGTCACCGTCATCTCCTCCCTCTGCGTCTGAATCAATACACTCATTCATTCATTCATTCATCTTCTACCGCTTATCCGAACTTCTCGGGTCACGGGGAGCCTGTGCCTATCTCAGGCGTCATCGGGCATCGAGGCAGGATACACCCTGGACGGAGTGCCAACCCATAACAGGGCACACACACACTCTCATTCACTCACACACTCACACACTACGGACAATTTTCCAGAGATGCCAATCAACATACCATGCATGTCTTTGGACCGGGGGAGGAAACCCCCGAGGCACGGGGAGAACATGTAAACTCCACACACACAAGGCGGAGGCGGGAATCGAACCCCCGACCCTGGAGGTATGAGGAGAACGTGCTAACCACTAAGCCACCGTGCCCCCCTGAATCGATACAATCGCTAATAATTATTTAGCATAGGAGAAGTTCCGTCATTAACATTTTTCCACGTTGTCCGCCGTCTTCTATACAGAGCTTCTGTACAGTACCTAGCGCTCTCCTACTGTATGTTTGGACGATGATGTGACTTATGGCCCTTTTGCTACAGTACTTACGAAAAAAACCTCAAAGATGAAAGCTGTGACGTTCACCGTGGGAGGAAACTACCATTAGCTCCATCATTAGCTAGAGGTGATCATGGCAGGCAGCCGAGGTGACGAGGAAAGTTTAAAAAAAAAAAAAAAACAGTTTTCTATCTTGTGTGGCTAAAAACGTATTCTCTGATTTTTGATTGGGGTTTTTTCAGGCTGCCCAAACGCCAACAACCCCCCCCCAACTGTATATGAACTGTATGTTAATCCCCAAATTAACGACGCTTCATAGCATTCAGCTACAAAATTTCAAAAGGCCCCGCAGGATTGACACGGGCTTTATCTAGATTTTCCTCATTCCCCGCTAATTAAAGACATTTCCGAGGTTACGCCACCAAACGATCGTCAGTCACTGCCAATATTCGAACCACAGAGAGTCGAGCAGCAGCGTTCAGGCCCCACCTCAACACTTAGCTTCCTAATTGTTATTAATGCCCCTGATCGAAGCACTCACACGCATTAATGTGTGTGTGTGTGTGTGTGTGTGTGTGTGTGTGTGTGTGTGTGTGTGTGTGTGTGTGGAGAAAAAAGCGAGCAAGGATGCCAACACTGGAGTCTCCTCGTGTTTTCCTCCATCACACTGCAACAAACAATTGAAGGAGAAAAAAGAAAAGAAGGGGATGAACAGAGGAGGAAAAGGAGGAGAAGGAGGAGGAGAGCGATCTGCCGTGCATCACGCGGTCCGTGGAGGAATTAGAGAGCATGGTTGATTCACCGTCCCCTGGAAGCGGGGGTGTTAATTTGGAAATCTAGGACTGGTATGCGGAGAATGCTAATTTGTAATTAGGCAGATTAACTAAATCTGGGGAATAGAGAAGATTATTGACTTATATAATAAAATCAACAATGCAGCCCTGGTTAAATAATCACGGGCTAAAATCATAGATTCCAAATACGTTCGACTCGGGCAGGTTAGTGAAGCCGTGCCAGCGACGAGGCTTTGATCTTTGCCATCCGAAAATAATCAAGTGAAATGAGACATTTTCTCTATCGAAGCCGAAGCACGCATTTAGGATGGTGTTTAGATGGATTTTAAAGGGTTTATTTTTTGCTTAAAGGGGAAGTCTGGAACCTTCTAGATGTTTGGTTCACTTTATGAAAGTGCTTTTCAAACTTTCCACATCATAATGACGTGTAATTAATATTCGTTCGTTTTCTACCGCTTTATCCGAACTTCTCGGGTCACGGGAGCCTGTGCCTATCTCAGGCGTCATCGGGCATCGAGGCAGGATACACACTGGACGGAGTGCCAACCCATCACAGGGCACACACACACTCTCATTCACTCACACACTCACACACTACGGACAATTTTTCCAGAGATGCCAATCAACCTAGTGTACCATGCATGTCTTTGGACCGGGGGAGGAAACCGGAGTACCCGGAGGAAACCCCGAGGCACGGGGAGAACATGCAAACTCCACACACACAAGGCGGAGGTGGGAATCGAACCCCCAACCCTGGAGGTGTGAGGCGAACGTGCTAACCACAAAGCCACCGTGACCCCTGTGCAATTAATAAAATTTTTTACATACAATTTTTTTTATGTTTTTAGGAACGTTAACACTATAGTGTTTTAAATGAATGCTGTATTAGCCACGCCCCTTTCGGTGCTTCGTTATATCTCACCAATTATTGCTCATTCTACAGATTTTTGATCTGTTGCTTAACGAGAACTACGCTAACTTCCAAATTTTAACATACTGTACGATGGCAGACAACCTCGTTTTCAGCAATGAATCGGTCGCCAGTTGCATTCTTAAGAACCGACGTGACGTCAACGTGCATCTGAGCAACTCCCAAGTTATTCCGAATATCTTTTGTCATTCGGAACCCCGACGGACACAAAGCATCTACGGTTATGAAGTTTAGTTCAGGCGTGAAGTTTCCTGTCGTCTTAGTTTCTGATTGTTTCCCGAAGCCTTCTCCTTTAGATAGCCTTCATACAGAGACAGCTTGTAAAATTGGGATAAGTACACGACAATCTCAGTTACAGCAACGATACACACCGAACCTCATTTTTAAGCCTATGCATAAATCTACATTCAAATGTGAAATTTGTCCTCAATTGATCATACACAGGTATGGGCAACATTAGAGCCATGAAATTGGTTGTTTTACATGATGAGATGACTACTGGAGGATTTAGAGAGAAAAAAAAAACAACAACAAAGAGATAACCATGATTACTTACCATGATACTTCCTATGAAAACTGAACATAAATACCATTTACAAAAAAAGAAAAAAAAAAATAGATCTGACTTTAAAGGTATTTTACGTATATATCTATAGCCAGGAAACTATAATCAATCAATCCGGCTATGAATTATTCAACTTTTTTTTTTTTGGATAAACAACTAACATAACATGGGGGGCACGGTGGCTTAGTGGTTAGCACATTTGCCTCACACCCCCAGGGTCGGGGGTTGGAATCCCGCCTCTGCCTTGTGTGTGTGGAGTTTGCATGTTCTCCCCGTGCCTCGGGGGTTTCCTCCGGGTACTCTGGTTTCCTCCCCCGGTCCAAAGACATGCATGGTAGGTTGATTGGCATCTCTGGGAAATTGTCCGTAGTGTGTGTGTGTGTGTGTGTGTGTGTGAGTGAATGAGAGTGTGTGTGTGCCCTGTGATGGGTTGGCACTCCATCCAGGGTGTATCCTGCCTCGATGCCCGATGACGCCTGAGATAGGCACAGGCTCCCCGTGACCCGAGAAGTTCGGATAAGCGGTAGGAGATGAATGAGTGAATGAACTAACATAACATGACCTGACTTATGACAAGAGCTAGCTTTTCATTCTTAACCAATGGTGACTGGTTCATGGCTCACATTAGGGCTTCGTGTTACCACTATGGATTAGAGCCATGGATTCTAAACAGATATGATTTCACTGAAGACCAAAGAAGGCAAATATTTAAAAATCTGCAAAATCTCTTACATCTTTCAATGTCCTCAAAATGATTTAGCTACAGTAATCTTAGCACGTATGTTACAGCAGATATAAACATTCATTTCCTCACTTCCTCTATACTGAAGTTACCAAGAAAGCAAGACATCTTCTGAAGAGCTTCATAGAGAGTAACAGAGCTGAGACTGGAGACTCATTCCAAAAATGCTTCAATTATAATCAACCGGTTGATTAATCATGCTTTCACCAGACTTGAATTAGAGCCAGGATTTTCTCAGGAGAGCATTTTTTGGTTCACATCTGAACGACATGTATAGCAGATACTCTATAAATGAATGTCAGGGTATTGTTGATAGTAACTGGACATTTCAATTTCTTATACAGAGTGACTTACAATTCATTTCAATTTACACAACTGAGCAATTGAGGGCCTTGCTCAGGGGCCCAGCAGTGGCAGCTTGGTGGACTTGGGATTTGAACTAATTACCTTCCGGTTAGTAGTCCAACACCTTAACTACTAGGATACCACATCCCTCATTTTAGTGGACAAGTAGTGATTGCTTCTTGTATATTTATTCTACACACAACAACCATAATGAACGTTCAAGAGTGTAAAATTTGCTGTAAATAAATTCTCTCTTTGCTGCTGTAACAGAGATATTTCCCCATCGTGGGACGAATAAAGGTATATCTTAACTTATCTTAAATGTCTAAACAAAGGGAGCCATTGTGGAGATGAAAGTTTGCAGTAGTCTAATAAAACAACCTGCTCAACCTCCTGTCGAACCTCTCACTAAAAGAAACGATCATAAAGTAAAACACAAACCACTGCTACAGCTAAAGAGCCTAGAGTAAAGTCCTGTCATATAGTCGGTGCTTTGCTCAAGGGCACCTCAGTCGAGGTATTGCTGGCCCGAGGCTCGAACCCACAACCTTAGGGTTAGGAGTCAAACTCTCTAACCATTAGGACACGACTTCGCCCCTAAACAGCTCTGAAGTACTATAATCTACATAAATCCTTAAAATGAGAAATTTCAGGAGTTTTTGTTTTGCTCAACCTTTGGTTTGACCTTTAAATGCGCCATTTAAAATCCCAACAGTGATTTCCAACAGTACATGAAGTAAAGAACCCAATGCAAGGGACAATTCAAGCAATTAAAGAAGCAACTCGTGAGGAACACTATTATCTAAGAGGAACGTTTCTTCCATCTTGAGTCTGTTTTTAACTACGTGCAGTTAAAATCCTTGAACGGATTGTCTGCTACTTTGTTTCAAGAGAGTTCTTACAGTCTATGACTTGGAGAACTCTATCCAAGAGTGTGTATAGAGCGTACCAAACAAAAAGCAGAGTAAAAATCCAGGTTGTTCCTAACTAATCAAATAATTTAGAGCCTGGAGAACCAGGGTCAGGACCCAGAGAGTTGCACTGTAAAGTATATGTTCTTATCTTTATCCTGGACTTGGTGGGAATACATCTTGAATAAGATGCCTCTCCATCACCATGAAGACACTGTTGCACCAGCCAGTATGTGGCACATTTTGCACAGGCAGGATGTGGTAGCTCAGTGGCTAAGGTGTTGGGCTACTGATAGGAAGGTCATGGGTTCGAACCCCAGGTCCACCAAGCTGCCACTGCTGGGCCCCTGAGCAAGACCCTTAACCCTCAGTTGCTCAGTTGTAAGTCACTCTGGATAAGGGTGTCTGCTAAATAATGTAAATGTAACTGCTGGGCCCCTGAGCAAGACCCTTAACCCTCAGTTGCTCTTGCTCTGAGTTGCTTTGGGACATGAGATTACACCAAAGAGCCAGGAGGAATCTCCTTGGACACATACTTTACACAGAGATAGTAACCATAGCTCAGGATGCAGCCAGCGTGATGTCAGGTGGCAACACTACCCTCTGAACCACCTACAACCAAAACACTTTTACAGGAATCTGGTCTAGAACAAGATGCATAGTGAACAATTACAAGAGTGCTGTGGAAAAATGGCCAGAGGAAGAAAACTGGACAAAAACCCTACAAAAAAAAAAAAAGAAGTACTGGACTGTTGTTAATTCGGCTTTCATGTTTATAAGCACTATGTAATTTCACCTGGCTGCATGCCCATGTGTGAGTGCACTTGCCTGGGCTGCAGCATTAGCACTAGCTGGCAGCGCTTACAAGTCCTAAGCCCTTTGGTGTGAGATTGATTGACTGGCCACTCAGTCGATTGGAAGGTCAGACCTGATTCGTGTTGAGACGTGAACCGGTAACCTCTGAACACAAGGCCGGTCTCAGAAGATCCGGTCCAGGGGCTTTATTTATCTCTTCCACTTCCACTCCATTCAACCTCGGCTCAATCTGTCTCTCATTGAACTTTCCACCCTAATCCTCCAGGCCCATTTAAAAAAAAACCATCCACACCTCTTCCATCCAAAACGCAAGCGGGTCTGTTTGTATGAAGATGCAGCTGCCTCCCTTTACCCCATCCCTCACTTGCACTCACTCCTTCCCTCCCCTCTTTCCTCCCTGTCCTTTTATCAATGAATATGCTACTCTTGACACTAAAGACTTCACATCAAATGGGCTTGGGAATCCATTCTGCACCGCAACTGCCCATTTGTTTTCAAAGCAGAGGACGTGAAATTCACAGACATAAAGGTGCCTTTGTTCTCCTGCCCTCTGGCCTGCGGTGCTCATGTGGACGGGGTACCACAGGGAGAAGCCCAGATCAAAACGTCCCTACGAAAAAGCGCCATTACCTGGCCCCCAATGATACCCCCTGGCACTCGCAATTAAATCAGCCGGCCAGAAAATTTCCTCATAACGTCAATCAAAATTACTTTCTCTGACACGGTCGCGTTCTTAAAAGCACACCACTGGTTGTCTAAGGGGGCCTGTCCACTTAATTCAAAGCTCCTTATTCAAATCAGGCTAAGGAGGAAAGCCTTGCGAAGGGTGTTATCCTCCAGCATGCAGTTGCCTTCAAAAAACAGCACATCCTGTGGAAAAATTACTTTAAAAATGAGCGTGTCATTGGAATAATGTGTTGCGACTTTCTTATCTGGCCCGGCGTGACGGGGGACGCCGGGTCTCACGTCTGTCCTGGACTCTTCCTCCGAGTTAAAGGTGAGACATCAACACGAGTCTGTATCGTTGTTGCTTCCTATATTTCTATATCTCATGAGTTAAATCCTGCAAAATGAAAGAAAAAAAATTTTCCACGTTCTTCTGACGGACATCGTTGGACGATTTCTTATATAGGAGGTCGTCCAAGTGTGGAATCATCACTAACATACCTTTCTTTCTTTCTTTCTTTCTTTCTTTCTTTCTTTCTTTCTTTCTTTCTTTCTTTCTTTCTTTCTTTCAGCTCAGTATCTGTCTCTCTCAATCTATCTCTCTTAGCCCAATGACTCTTTCTTTCTTTCTTTCTTTCTTTCTTTCTTTCTTTCTTTCTTTCTTTCTTTCTTTCTTTCTTTCATTTAGCTCAGTTTCTGTTTCTTTCTCTTTCTTTCTTTCTTTCTTTCTTTCTTTCTTTCTTTCTTTCTTTCTTTCTTTCTTTCTTTTAGCTCAGTTTCTGTCTCTCTCAATCTTTCTTTCTTTCTTTCTTTCTTTCTTTCTTTCTTTCTTTCTTTCTTTCTTTCTTTCTTTCTTTCTTTCTTTCTTTCTTTCTTCCTTTTTATTTAACTTATTTATCACATAAATAAATATGCTGCTGGCCCAGACAGGTCCTTGTGCATACTATCGATAGCCACGATGAATGACCTGATTTGAGATTTGAACACAGCCCAGTTTGAACCAAAAGAGTTTCATCTATTAATCACTTCATAAAAAATGGACTTTTTTTTTGAAAACTGGGCCATTACCAAAGTTGCATGGACACAGTTTCAGCCTTCTTCTCCTGTAAAACCATCATCTAATGTATTCTCTGTATTTCATCTCTGGTTCTACTCAGTTAACGAAAAAAAAAAAAAAAAAAGTAAAAAGTTTGCAGGAAGTGTTCAAGAAAGTAAAAGATATGTAATTAATTGATAGAGAATCACTTCCTTTGCAGTCTTTATGAAACTAGAGTCCATACAGTGCCAGCTTAACACTCATCAAAAAGAGAAAAACAAGACGGTTCTTCATTGCCAAATGGTCTGTACTTCAGCAGGAGACTTCAGAAAATTGGCGCTTCCTACTTTGGAGAAGGGGGGCATTTCTTTGTGTGAGACCCGAGGTCGATATCGAAAGCGAAGGAGTGTCCATTGGGAGGATCGTGACCTCCCCATGACGATTCTTAAGCGGCTCTCTTAGGATCGTTCCGAAACGTCGGTCCCCGGTCTGGCAGAAGAGTTTTAATGAAAAAGGATTCCAACAATGTTACAGCAATGAGAGGGTGTTAATTAGTAGTCACTTATTGTGCACTGTTCTCTGGTCTGCATCCAACAAAATAGTCACTCTAAACTATACCATGAGGACGGTCGAAAGAAGCAATGTCCGCCAAGGAGCCTCATGAGACGGGACGAGCAGAGTCCGGCAGAAAGAAAGTGGGATGGCATCAAATTCAAATACACGTTAGATATCTATTTATACCACTGACAAACACTCGATTCTCATTGGTCAAAAGATGTTGATTCATTTCCTGTAAAAGCAGCACGGTGAGTAGTTTTGGCTCACCTTGGACTTTTAATAGTAAGACGGATGCTCGACATAATCGTAAGGGTTTAAAAAGTTGTCGATACAGTATGGTGGAATTTTCTGAAAGAAGACTTACATGTATTACGAGTTTCCGCTTCAAATTTTTCTCGATAACAATCGAAGCTGAATTTTGAGCTATAAAATTTTAATAACATTTAAAATAAATAAATAAATTAATTAATTAATTAATAAAACAACTGCTTACAGCTAAATCTAGAGAGTTTATCAGGCACCAAACAAAACTCTAAGGGTTTTTTTTTTACACCTGGTCACTTCATGCGTTTTCTGTGATCCGATATCTACCCGACGGTAAAAAGACCAGGTCTAAATGCCCTCCGAAACGTTTTCGAGACGGATATAAATCCGACGGTACGAACCCCTTCAGGAGGTGGTCTGGGATGCGTTTCAGATGAAACTGGACAGGTGTAAATGAATGTGGTTGTTCAAGCCACGTACGTCAGCGCTGTACTCCTCCCAAACGGAAGTACGTCACTTGCAAGTGACTCATCGCGCCAGAAATCAAACAACATGGACGACACGCAGGGTAGTTTTTTAGTAGCATAACCGTCGTAACGAGTTTTTCCGTCTTCTTTTTGATTGCATTCTGAAAACCACATACACCAAAGTGTGTTCCATTTCAATTACCCCGGACATGAGGTAAAATATATTAGCATTTTGGGCGGGAGCAGAAAGATCGGATCGATATCCGATTCGCCGAGACGCGTTTATGTGGTCTGATGTAAATGGGACAGTTTTAACAAATCAGATAGCTATCGGATCAGAGACAACACACGAAGTGACCAGGGGTAAAAAGGCCCTTACAAATTATAGAACTATAAAATAATAAAAAAACAATAAAAATCTATGTTAATAGTTAAGTTTTATAGATTGTTCTGTGAGGTGGTGTTTATCTGTCTTGTTTACTGATGTTCCACAAACGTAACGGTATCCTAAATCAAGCAAACTCCATGATAATCATACTTAAAAAAAAACAACAACAGCTAAATTCTCTACAAAATCAAATAATTTTTGTGGCGAGATGAAATTAAATTATTATTATTATTATTATTATTATTATTATTATTATTATTATTATTCTCTTTAATTACATTTTCTTAGTTATTTATTTTATTAGTATTTTATTATAATTTATTTAGAATATTTATTTATTTAAATATTTAAATAAAATTTTATATATATATATATACACATAAAAAAATTGGGTCGCAACAATCACAATAAATAAATAGATAGATAGATAGATAGATAGATAGATAGATAGATAGATAGATAGATAGATAGATAGATAGATAGATTTCTAAAATTGATAATAAATGTATTTTCAAACTGCTGTGATACTTTATAAGAGGAATAAAACATTTCAGGACCAGCGTTCCACCTTCCGCATCACTGATTATTTTCCTATTTCAGAACATCACACCATTTTTTTCCCCCTCAAATATACAGTACGCAATGATCCTCTTTAAAGGAAGCTGAAATTTACTGCCGCATCGGTCGATTTCCTAATCTGAGCCTGAGGTGTAATAAAGCAGCTTCGGTCCGAACGGAAACTCACGTTGCCTTGATGCGACCAGAAGGGCAGAGCCGCTCAAGCATGTTCCTAATTAACAGACGCAAAAACACAAGGCTTGGTTTATTCCTCTAAAAGGGAATCTGATGCGTTTTTACGAGGACATAATCGAAGCATTTACGGCTCCATGTTGTGCCAATCACGCATCAATCTGTGGGGCCGTTCGCCGAGTTCTGCAGGCAGCGCATTACCAGTAATAACATTTCTGGTGTAATCATGCATATATATTTCCTCTTCCTTCGGTCGGGATGGAGTTGTAGGAGCTAATGTATTCCGAGTCAGACCTACTGCCGTTCACAAAGGGGGGAAGAAAAGAGCCTTGGTTGAGTAACCGTAATAATTGGAAAATTATTTTGATAGCCTGAAACAATCTAATATATTACAGAATTTTATTAAAATAATATCAAATCAAATTAACTACTATTCCATAATGAATTAGGTAACAAGGTAGGCAGATATTAATCGGCCCACCCTCCCCGAGGCCAGGAGAGACGGAGAGGGTGTGTGTGTGTGTGTGTGTGTGTGTGTGTGTGTGTGTGTGTGTGTGTGTGTGTGTGTGTGGTAGGGGGAGGGTTATTAAGTTGGCTTTTGCGGCTTGTTAGATGTCAGAGTGAGGCAGTAAGGAAACTCCTCCAGGATATAATTGTTCCTTTCTTCTTCTTCTTCTTCTTCTTCTTCTTCTTCTTTATTTGACAAGGCGTACAGTATATTCACCATACCATTTTTACCTCTAGATCTCCAAGTCGGATGCACCATCTAACTACTGGTCTGTGTTGACCAGATCTCCATGACCAGCTGGATGACCTTCATGACGATATCGCCATGCCCCGCCTTCATCTCACGGTGCAAATCCGCTTGCGATATTTTTTTTAACCATACTGCTTGCTGATAGAGCTTCGACGGTTTCTGACCAGGTACATCGAAGGTTGCATGGTTGCATGTGGTTTGTAGCTAGATTCCTTCCTAACACTGCAAGCTTCCTGGATCTTCTTAAATTATTGTAAGCAGGCATCTTCTAAAAGAAGCAAACACCAAAGATGCATATCATTTTCCTGATATGCTGTTCCTGGGATTTTAATCCCTAACTCTTCTTCCATCGATGCATAGTGGGAAATAATCAACTTCCTTGTGTTGAAAATGGTGAACAAGATAGTTAACGGTTTCGCCTGGGACACAAAGGCGTCTCGGAATACCTTTGTTTTGGGAAGATGGACTATTTTCATTTTGGGGAGATGTTTGCACAGCATTTTTAGCACCTTGGGCCAATCCTAGGAAAATGAAACGTTCTGATTTGTCACCCTTGAAGATTTTTTGGCGTTTTACTCTATTTCTGTCAAGGTCACAGTGGTTAGCACGTTCGCCTCACACCTCCAGGGTTGGGGGTTCGATTCCCGCCTCCGCCTTGTGTGTGTGGAGTTTGCATGTTCTCCCCGTGCCTCGGGGGTTTCCTCCGGGTACTCCGGTTTCCTCCCCGGTCCAAAGACATGCATGGTAGGTTGATTGGCATCTCTGGAAAATTGTCCGTAGTGTGTGAGTGTGTGAGTGAATGAGAGTGTGTGTGTGGGTTGTCACTCCGTCCAGGGTGTATCCTGCCTCGATGCCCGATGACGCCTGAGATAGGCACAGGCTCCCCGTGACCCGAGAAGTTCGGATAAGTGGTAGAAAATGAACGAATGAATTAAATGGCTCACAGACCAGAATAGACAAGGCATGCTCTTTGGAGGTAAGATGAAACCATAGAACTCTGATATGGACATTGGGAGATGATGTGAAGGTTCAGCCATGCGGTGGAGAATCGACCAGGAGAAGTTCAAATCCCAGCAGTACTGGATCGCATCGTACTTTGGTAGCTCAGAAATCATTTTCAGAGAAGTCCTTTCTAAAACACATCCATGATTCATTATACATGATCCAATCAGGCTAGCGATGAGAACCAAATTTACATATCCAGGTTTATTCCAGCATCATTTCCTCAAAAACACAGTGAGTTATAGGTCAGATGGTCAAGGTGAATCAGACCTTAAGGGTTTGGATGAAACGTAGCAAGATACCTACAGTATGTAGTCCTAACCAGCTGACTTGGTATAGAAGAAGAAAAAAAAGGGGTTGGGGAAGAAATAAAATTACATTTATTTTTAATTACTAATTATTTTGGCATTTTTATGGCTTTATTTGAGCTGTCAGTCTTCTTAGAGGGAGGGGGGATTAAGGTCCTTGGGGGAGAAGGAAGGAGATGAGAGGAAGGAGCAGGCAGAGGGAGGACAGCTCATTTTTGATCCAAACGGGGCTTTACAGGCCGGGGGGGTGAGGGGGGTTGGTGTGTGTGTGTGTCGGGGGGTGACAGCTGCACTGTCTTTAGCCCGGATTTGAATTTGAATTCTATCTAACGATGCAGCGACGCGCGGACTTGGCAGGGCAGTCTGGTAATCTCCTTGACACAAATGCCTGGGCTTTTCTTGTGTGCCCTCACAGAGATTTGGGTAATTAAAGTTAAATTGAAGGAATAAAAAATATCCTTCTTGTAGTGAGGCTGTCTTGCTAATGCCAAGTGTGAATAGTCAGGGTTGTCCTTAGAACTATAATCCTAAACGCTGCTTCTCCTGGAAGAGGTGAACTGCCAAAGGTTTTGGGAAGCTCTAAAAGACAGTGATAAGGCAAGACCAGGGCGCTTTCATCTTCCAAGCATCTTTAAGAAGAGGTGAGAAGAAGAAAAAAAAAAGAGTTAAAAAAGCGCTTGTGCTTTATAAGGCTCGCGAGATATCTGAAAGATGGATGCACATCTGCTGCCGGTGCATGCAGCCATATTCGTTGTGCAAATGGCCAGTTTATTAGGAACACCAGAATGAGCGTTCGTGCGATCTCAATCTTGCTAGTTTGCGTGAGCCGGAGAGTATCTCAGAGTAGACTTCGATTTATCATCCTGAATGAGAAGTTTGGGACCTGCTATGGTCTTCTTATGCCTCTTTTCCACCGGAAAGAACCGGGTGCTGGTTCAGAGCTAGCGCTAGTGCTGGTTCAAAGTTGGTTCCACTGGCGAACCTTCTAAGAACCGGTTTGCCTTTCCACCGGCTAGAGAGCATCACAGCGCCGAGTGTGACGTCACTGTATACGTGTCACGTGTCCCAGCAACGTTAGCGCAGCAGCGTCAAACACAGACACAACAACAATGGCGGATGTTGCTTTACTGTTAATGCTCATGGCTTTGCGAACCTACATCGGCATCCAAACGCGGCGAATAAAACGTGTACGTGCGGCTCCGTGTAATCTGTATAAACGGAGGTTGTAATCGATAAAGTACATAATGTCATTTTATCGTTAACACAGAAAAATTTAACCTTAGCATGTAGCTACCTACTATCATGTGTGCTGATAATGTATCATATCGCGGTAAAGTAAAAGTGTATTAAACATTAGTATACTTAAGGTACATTATCAAACGCGCTAACAGTAGCCCCGCCCACAGCTCCTGACGCAAGCGGTTCTTCAGTTTAGACCAGCGACGTTTTGATGCTACATAAGAACCACTTTTCCTGGTTCGGAGTCGGTGCTTTGGCGGTCGAAACGGAAAGAACTGGTTCTAAATTAGGCTCCGAACCTGCACTCGAACTGCCTCGGTGGAAAAGGGGCATTAGATGTTTTAAGATGTTTTCTGAGGTGCTCTTCTGCTCACCGCGGTTGTAAAGAGCAGTTAGCAGAGTTACCGTAGCCTTTCAGAACCTTTTTTGAAAAAGCTACACCTGCCTGATTTAAGCGTTGCACTGATGCTGCGACGTGATTGGTCGATTTGTATCCCGGGTGTTCCTATTAAAGTGGCCAGTGAGTGTGTGCACACGTGGCGTGACGTATGCTAAACACACAAACACAGAGATATACGCTTTCTATAGCAGGATGGTAAACATTGGCACGTATAACCCGTCTCCTCCAACACTCCCGCCCCCCTGCACCCCTCCGAGGCAACCGGAGTGCATAGATTTCACAGCGGATCAGCTGATTCCAGCAGGGAACCAGAAGCCCAAACCAAGTAAACATAACAGGAATTAAGTTCTGCGCTGGCCATCTGTGTTATGTTAATGTAATGGAAATGTCAAGAAATTAACCTGTGGTCAAAAACGTTGGACGCTGCCGACTTCCTATCGGCAAACCGGTACGAGAGAGACTCCGGGCTCCGTGTGCAAGGGGACGCGGCGAAGAATAACAGCGTATAATTGCACTTCATTCATCATGGTATCTTTTACACAACCTTCAACCCGAGTCATACCTGAGCTGTCGCTTTCTTTCTTTCTTTCTTTCTTTTTACCCCCACTCAGGTTATTGCCCAGAGCATAATAACTATGAAATTACTGTGGCGCTGTCTTGTCAGTAACAAGAGAAATGGCAGTGTGGGAGGCAAAGCAACAAGACTCCCATTGTAGCCTCGGCAATGGCTCAGCACCTCCCGTGTCACGCTCCGAGGAGGGAAAGGGAGGAGGATGAGAAAGAGCGAGTGAGGGAGTGAATGAGTCAATGTGTGTGTATGTGTGTGTAGGTGAGAAGAGGCCTCAGGTTTACCCGGTCCGGACCGATCTGGTCTGGTCTGGTCTGGTGCTTTAGACATTGCAGCAGCCAAAACAGGCCAAGACGAGCACCACTTCAAAGCTTAACCATCAGAGCCACACCTCCAGCTCACCTGGAACCTCCAAGCCACGGGCAGACGGGCCCACCTGAAAGAGGGGCCACCCCGAGCTTTCAAAGAGCGCTCCAGAGACACAACACATAAATAAACGTCTAGACACTTTCTACTTTCTCTAAACATCCCACGGAAGATGTGTGTGGTGGGGCTGGGGCTGGGGGTGGGGTGGGGTGGGGGGTCTTTTCCCTTTTCCTTCATCCTGTCTGCAAATCAATGTGATTGATTCAGGAAGTGTCTGGGGAATTTCAGAAAGGAGGAAAAAACAGCCTTTAATACTCTGAGTTTAAGATAGGGCACCTATTAAGACCATGTGCCAAAGTTAATCAAGAGAAAAAAATGTAATAGTTTAATTTTTTGGACAATTTTTATAGTACACTTTCTGGTAAACGAACACATCGTGAACATGCAGTTGAAATCGAAGGCTGGGTGAATATTTTGAATATTCTGCATACCGCGAAATTGTCAGAGTGAACTTCATACTCGTATACGGTACATGAACGATATAGAGCAGAGACGCTGTTTCGATTTATTTAATTATTATTATTATTATTTTACAGTATGTAGAAAACACATCGTTCTCGTGGAACTTACACTCGAGTGAAAGCTAAGCTCTCAGAAATGATTACAGAAAGTGTTTAAGAATAAAGTGGGTTAAGTGGTAGCTTTTTTTTTAATTCTCAAAGCTCGTGGTTGGTTGGTAAAATAAAACAAAACAACAACAAAAAAAAACAACCAACTAACATTCATTCATTCGTTCATTTTCTACCGCGTATCCGAACGTCTCGGGTCACGGGGAGCCTGTGCCTATCTCAGGCGTCGAGGCAGGATACACCCTGGACGGAGTGCCAATCCATCATAGGGCACACACACACTCTCATTCACTCATACACACACACACACACACAGACTACGGACAATTTTCCAGAGATGCCAATCAACCTACCATGCATGTCTTTGGACCGGGGGAGGAAACCGGAGTACCCGGAGGAAACCCCGAGGCACGGGGAGAACATGCAAACTCCACACACACAGGGGTGGGGGGTGGGGGTTGTAGATGTCACTTCCTGTCTTCAAAACTTGAGAGCCCTGGTCATGAATACGAAGAGGACTCAATTAAACACTGAACATTTTATTTGAGGTAAACTTCAATCCCAGTGTCTTTTTTCTTAAGGTTAGTTCAAACTGCTCAAAATATTTTTGTTTGCCTACAGAAATAAAATTTGGTTTACTCTGTAGCAGTTCATTGACTTCATGAATGGGCAAGTCGTGACCTAATGGTTAGAGAGTCTGACTCGTAATCCTAAGGTTGTGGGTTCGAGTCTCGGGCCGGAAATACCACGACTGAGGTGCTCCCCGGGTGCCGCAGCATAAATGGCTGCCCACTGCTCCGGGTGTGTGTTCACGGTGTGTGTGTGTGTTCACTGCTGTGTGTGTGCACTTTGGATGGGTCAAATGCAGAGAACGAATTCTGAGTACGGACACCGTACTTAGCCGTATGTCACGTCACTAAATGCAACACACTACAGTTTTTTCTATACGTTCCATAAAGGTAGAAAAACGATATATGCAGCGTTCTCTTCATTTTAGATGTCAAATGGGTTTTGTGGCTCCCTGTGGTTTTTTTTTCTGTGGGAACCGGGTCCAAATGGCTGTTTGAGTGTTTAAGGTTGCCGACCCCTGGTCTAGTTGAACATACTCATCCCTGAATATCCGTGTTTGTAATCCGTACCGTACCTGTCGTAAACATTTTTCATTCATCTTAGTGCTTCCTTCTGCCACCCAGTGTTACATTAAAACCACACACAAAAAAAAAAGCCCATGCTGGATGTAAATAAGCGCTACACATAGATTCAAGCATACTTTCTCTTCTTAAACAACAACAACAAAAAAAAAAACGCCTGAAGCTGTCTGTGCTGTAATTAAAGAGAAAGTGTTTCACTGACTAACTTTTGATGTCGCTGTTCATCCTGGAATGCTAATTCCGAGGAATATTTGAGTAATGAGGAATGCTGCGTTTGTTTGCGTCTTAGGTTCAAAAATAGATCACAAAGGCCCTTAATAACGACTTTCCTGCTGTCCTGGAAGTGTTTCGTTACAGATGGTCGGATTTACCGCGAGCTGGAACTTTATAGAAGCGGCCATTTTGGACCTACGTGAATCCTATTCTATCGTTTCATTTGTTCGTTTTTAGGAATTTTATCCTGGTCAAAGGTGCAGTGGATCCCGGGAATGTTGGTGTCACTCTAGAGCATGTTGTTGTTGTTGTTAATCTAGAGCATGTTCATGTAGTTAATGTAGAGCATGTTGGTGTTGTTCTAGAGCATGTTGGTGTTGTTCTAGAGCATGTTGGTTTTACTCTAGAGCATGTTGGTGTCACTCTAGAGCATGTTGGTGTCACTCTAGAGCATGTTGGTGTTACTCTAGAGCATGTTGGTGTCACTCTAGAGCATGTTGGTGTCACTCTAGAGCATGTTGGTGTCACTCTAGAGCATGTTGGTGTTATTCTAGAGCATGTTGGTGTTACTCTAGAGCATGTTGGTGCCACTCTAGAGCATGTTGGTGTTACTCTAGAGCATGTTGGTGTTATTCTAGAGCATGTTGGTGTTACTCTCGAGCATGTTGGTGTTACTCTAGAGCATGTTGGTGTTGCTCTCGAGCATGTTGGTGTTGCTCTCGAGCATGTTGGTGTTACTCTAGAGCATGTTGGTGTTGCTCTCGAGCATGTTGGTGTTACTCTAGAGCATGTTGGTGTTACTCTAGAGCATGTATCTGATACAGAAACTGTGATGTCACCACAAGTTACGAAACACGCTCAGAACAAAGGAACGGGAATGCTGAATGGGATGCCAGTTCATCCAAATGGCACCACACACACAAACACACACACACACACACACACACACACACACACACACACACACACACACTTAGAATATCCTGTTCAATCTGGATTAAACCTGGAGAAAACTCACACCGACATGGGAATTCCAAAACATTCCAAAATTCCATGAAATTCCATAAAGCAAAGGGAATGTATGTGAATGGTTCTGGAGCTCGCTCCCAAGAATTTTACTCACCATGGCACATGTGCTGTGGTGATGTGACAATAAAGGTGACTTGACTTGACTTGAATGTTGGCCCCTGAACCACAATGTGCATTCTGGCTGATATTTAACTAAAAGTAAAACTTTTCTAAGAACACACGTTCATGGCGATGCGTCACGTGTTTATAAAGATTTGTGTGACAAATTGCATACATTTCCTCTTTAATCGAAACCCCACCCCTTTAGATTTCAGCCCCAAAGCTGATCCAGATGTAACAACAAAACATATTTCTAGGTGTCGAGAAATGTTGTTCATCAGAGTAGAGCGAGTGACGACGAGTAAAACCTCCTCCTCTGGCTTTTCCTCTGTTCACACCATGACCCGGTGACCCTCCTGTCTTTGTGCACGGGATTGTGGGATGCATTCGGAGGGCACAGGGTGCACTTTAGAGGGCGAGTCGGCTCTTCTGGGACTGCTGCCGTCTGACTCGTGTGACAAAGGAAGAAGAACAGGAGGATTAGAGAAGTGAGTGTATCGGTTAGTGGATTAGCTGCTCCGCTACGCTGCAGGTAACGCGGGGAAAAGAGTAGGACTGAAAGTCGTACTTAAGGACACGGTAAGAATGTCGCCGGTAACCGTCTGCTAGTCCAGTTATTTCCTCAAATATTGATTGAGTATTAGTTATGATATTTATTTATTTATTTATTTATTTATTTATTTGTTTGTTTGTTTGTTTGTTTGTTTGTTTGTTTGTTTGTTTATTAAAAAAACATAAATAAATAAATATTTAAATATTAGTTTTAACATTTAAATAATATTTTTTGTCAAATAATAAGCATTTTTTATTAAATCATTTCAGGTTTAAAATTAAACAGTTTAATATAAACAACAACAACAACAACAAAATAATAATAATAATAATAATAATAATAATAATAATAATAATAATAATAATAATAATAATAATAAGTGTGAATTTATTAATGATTAATATTTCTTTCTTTCTTTCTTTCTTTCTTTCTTTCTTTCTTTCTTTCTCTATCTATCTATCTATCTATCTATCTATCTATCTATCTATCTATCTATCTATCTATCTATCTATCTATCTATCTATCTATCGTTCCACATAAAATTACCATTCTTTTAAAATGATTCTATCAATCCTTAGTTTAGATCACAATATCTATATATTGTCATACCTATCATATATGATATGATATTTCGGACATATCGCAGACCCCTCAATAAAAATGATGACCGATAACGAGTAAAAGTCCGTCTTGATTATATTCGATTAGCCGAACCCTGACACTACTCCAGCGTTTTCAGTTTAATTGAAAACTCTTTGATGCTCGAGGTGAGCAAGTACAGTAGTCTGGCATGTGAAGTGTGTGTGTGTGTGTGTGTGTGTGTGTGGAGCTGAGGTAAGCCTGGCTTGTCTGCCGGGTGAGACAAGTTATCAGTGGGAGCCATGAGTGTCCCTCTTCACTCCAGAGACGGAGGAGAACAACAGCGCCGGTGTGACGCATGGCTACACTTTTGGCACGGCTGAGCCACCGAAGGCCTAATCTCCCTGCACCTCCTGATCCGCCTACTCACACACTCCTCACATGCTCCTCAGCCATTATTACGCTGAGATTATTGAGGCAGTGTGGCAGGAATGGCCATCCGCACATCTGCCCTATTCACTCCAGCTCACACAGATGTTACGGTCGGGAATAATCATTCAGTTTGATGATCAACCAAATACACGGCTAGAGAGTGGATTATTTATTTATCAATTTTCAGTATATTCTCTATTCATCTGCCTCAAAAAATAAAGATAAAAAATTTAGAACTATGAAATTCTAAAAATCAGTTACAAAATGCATCAATATTTCTCAAATAATAAAAACATTTCTGGAATTTTAGACTGACAGTTGTTAGGCTGTCACTCTAGAGCATGTTATTGTCACTCTAGAGCATGTTGTTGTTACCATGGATAATGTTGTTACTCTAGAGCATGTTGTTGTTGTTGTTGTTGTTGTTGTTGTTGTTGTTGTTGTTGTTGTTGTTAATCTAGAGCATGTTGTTGTTGTTGTTGTTGTTGTTGTTGTTACACTAGAGCATGCTGTTGTTGTTGTTAATCTAGAGCATGTTGGTGTCACTCTAGAGCATGTTGTTGTTGTTGTTGTTGTTAATCTAGAGCATGTTCATGTTGTTAATCTAGAGCATGTTGGTGTTGTTAATCTTGAGCACATTGGTGTTTATTCTAGAGCATGTTGGTGTCACTCTAGAGCATGTTGGTGTTACTCTAGAGCATGTTGGTGTCACTCTAGAGCATGTTGGTGTTACTCTAGAGCATGTTGGTGTTTATTCTAGAGCATGTTGGTGTTACTCTAGAGCATGTTGGTGTCACTCTAGAGCATGTTGGTGTTACTCTAGAGCACGTTGGTCTTACTCTAGAGCATGTTGGTGCCACTCTAGAGCATGTTGGTGTTACTCTAGAGCATGTTGGTGTTACTCTAGAGCATGTTGGTGCCACTCTATAGCATGTTGGTGCCACTCTATAGCATGTTGGTGCCACTCTATAGCATGTTGGTGTCACTCTAGAGCATGTTGGTGTCACTCTAGAGCATGTTGGTGTTACTCTAGAGCATGTTGGTGTTACTCTAGAGCATGTTGGTGTTACTCTAGAGCATGTATCTGAAACAGAAACTGTGATGTTACCAAAAGTTACGACACACCCTCAGCCTCAAAGCCCTCGTGGATTCACACGTGCGTGGAACATGAGCACAGATATAGTTTAAAGTGTGTTTTCACTGGAAGGAGATTAAAAAAAGAATCCTGAGCTTGTAGTTTCATCAAATCAAGCAGTTTTTCACAAAAAAATGCAAAAAAAAAAATTCTAATTCTGAAAAAAAAGCTGCTGCAAAATCAAACATTTTTGTTCATAAAAATCAAACACAGACACACACAAACATTCAGAGTGTGAAACACACACACACACACACACACACACACACACACACACACACACACACACACACACACACACACACACAGAGAGAGAGAGAGAGAGAGAGAGAGAGAGAGAGAGAGAGAGAGAGAGAGAGAGAGAGAGAGAGAGAGAGACTGAAATAGAGGACCTGCATGGACAAGTGATTTGTTATGTCTATGATTTTCTTGAAAGAAACACACTCAACACACACAACACACACAACACACTCACAACCCTCACACAACACACAAACACTCAACACACACAACACACACACAACACACTCACAACCCTCACACAACACACAAACACACAACACACTCACAACCCTAGCACAACACACAAACACTCAACACACACAAAACACACACAACACACTCACAACCCTCACACAAACACTCAACACACACAGCACATACAACCCTCACACAACACACAGCACACACAACACACTCACAACCCTAGCACAACACACAAACACTCAACACACACACAACACACTCACAACCCTCACACAACACACAAACACACAACACACACAACACACTCAAACACACTCACAACCCTCACACAACACACAAACACACAACACTCACAAGACACACACAACCCTCACACAACACACAACACTCACACAACACACACACACAACACAAACACTCACACAACACACACACACACACACACACACACACACACACACACACACACACACACAAACACGCAAGCACACACACACCTGGATTGCTGAAAAATGGTCTCACAGGAATAGCTACAGGCGATTATCAAGAGAATCAAATAGCTGCCAAAACACTGATCACTTAAAAACTCACACACAACAAAAATACTGGAAACTCCCTAAACTGCCAACTCACATGCTCAGTAAAAAGTCAGTAAAAATCAGGAAACCCCCTCTGAAGGGGCCCCATGTTGTTTTTTTCCTTCCTGAAACACATCAGTGATGAAGATGAATGTGTGCATGGCAGGTTCTGTCCACAAGTGATGACCTTGCAGCTATGAAGTGGCTCAACAAAGGAAAAGAGAAAACAGAAGAATAAACGGAGGAAATGAACGAAACAAGAGAACGACGGATTCTAAACTCTGAGGAATCAAATGTCAGAGCTGACAGGAACGATCCAAGATCTCACATCATCACTCTTTACAGCCGTGGTGAGCAGAAGAGCAACAAGAAGAACATGCAACATGTTGCTCCTTGTGGCAGATATACAGGGATCTGAATCAGTTAAAGCTTGGATCACTGGCCAGTAATTCTGAATCCTAAAATGAGTCAAAACAATTCTACTACTTGAGGAATCATGAACTTGAGGAAATCACGAGGAATCATGAATTATGAAGAATATTTAAGAATCATGAGGAATCGTGAGGAATCATGAGAAATCGTGAGGACTCGTGAATCAAGAAGAATCGTTAAAAATCATGAGGAAATCATGAGGAACCATGAGGAATCGTGAGGAGTCATGAGGAATCGTAAGGAATCATGAAGAATTGTGAGGAACCATGAGGAATCATGAGGAATCATAAGGAATCATGAGGAATCGTGAGGAACCATGAGGAATCATGAGGAATCATAAGGAATCATGAGGAATCGTGAGGAACCATGAGGAAATTATGAGGAATCGTGAGGAGTCATTAGGAATCATAAGGAATCATGAGGAATTGTGAGGAACCATGAGGAATCATGAGGAATCATGAGGAATCGTGAGGAGCCATGAGGAATCATGAGGAATCATAAGGAATCATGAGGAATCATGAGGAACAATGAGGAAACGTGAGGAATCATGCGGAATAGTAAGGAATCATGAGGAATCATAATGAATCATGAGGAATCGTCAGGAATCGTGAGGAATCATGAGGAACAATGAGGAATCGTGAGGAATCATGAGGAATAGTAAGGAATCATGAGGAATCATAATGAATCATGAAGAATCGTCAGGAATCGTGAGGAATCATGAAAAATTACAAGTAATCATGAGAAATCTCTTACTCGATGTCACAATATCATTATCAGATTTACTCACACAGTCTAGACAGTGTGTCTGTGAACAGAGGTGTGTGGATGTTCCGTGATGTTCCCACTCCGCTCTCCACACACACACACACACACACACACACACACACACACACACACACACACACACACACACACACACACACACACACACACCCTCTTTAACGGACTGATGGTGTGAGCGCGGTTCACATTAGGCAGAGCTCTTTTCCCGACAGGAAGCCGTTCCAGGTAGTTACCCTCCTCTCTACTGGAATAAATCCACTGTGAGGAGCTTCTATCCACAGGAACACACCTGAGACCCATCTTTACCAGGTCTTTTCCTTACAGACGTCTCGTTCTCCGCTCGGTTCTCCACAATACCTCCACATACGTCCAGTTTCTGAGTAAAACTGATCATTCTATACTATAGTCTACGTTTCTGACCCGTATGACCTGTAGATCAGCAGGATTTAAATGCAGGTTATACAGTAGATACAGAAATAATGTGAATTTCTCTACAAACACGTCGAGATGCAAAGTAGCAACGATCACAGTCAGTTTTTTTTTTTTTTACACACACAACATTTTTAATTTTCATCAGCTTAATCTTAATGTGCTTCCGAGCGCAGGGACACAGACTTTTTAACCCTAAACGGATTTGTGTTGGATTAAAGCTTGGCTGTTTCTCGCCACGTGTCTTAAGCGTGCACTTAATTAATGTAAAATATTTAAAGTATCCCTGAGATATTTCTCTAATACTAAACGCGACATGTTAATAGTATTAACGCGGCCTTATTCTGCTAGCTGGCAAATATTTATTAGTGTGCTTGGGATTAGACGCTATGCTTAAACAAACAAACAAACAAACCTTTTTTTTTCTTAACTTTTTTCTTAAAAGAAAAAAATGTAAACAAACAAACAAACAAAAAAACAAGTGTGTAAGCAAAATAATCGAGTAAATATGTCGGTAAAACATATCTGCAGGTAAACAAAAACAAACAAGAAGACAAACAATATCAAAAAGTAAATAAACATGTAAGTGTGTAAGAAAATGTAAATAAATTAAATATGTAAATAAAAACATCTGCGGTTAATCTGGTCAAACAAAAGCAGACAAGTAAACAAATACATATGTAAGCAAAAAGGAAAGTAATAGGTATAAATAAATGAATAAATGAATAAACTAACAAATAAATAAATAAATACATTTTGATAATATAAATGAATGAAAAAATAAATAAATAAATATTATATAGGGATCTAAATAAATAATACAAATAATAAATAAATAAATAAACTTATATTTGATAAATAAATAAAACTTATATTATCTAGGGACCTATATAAATAATACAAATAATAAAATAAATAAATAAATAAATAAATAAATAAATAAATAAATAAATAAATAAATACAACTTTTATTACTTAAATCTGATAATCTGTTCAGATATCGAATCTAAATACATTATTCTATTTAAAAATATATAGCTGCAACAACATACAATTCTTTAGAAGTAAACAAAAATGGTCACTATTTAAGGTTTTATATATATAAAAAAAGCAAATATGGATATAAAAAATTTTGGAAAAAAATGCAATAAATAAAAATATAGTATATAAATAGATATAAAAAATAAAGTAAGCAAAATTTAGGCTTAGTTATCAAACAAACAAACAAACAACCAAACAAACAAACATGCATTAATGTAAATGTGTGTAAGTAAAAAAAATGATCTTAGTAAATAAAGAAATAAAAAAATACAGAATACAAAAACAAACCCAACCAAATCTCAGCCTTCTCGCAGCTCCACCTTGCACAGTTCTCATGAAAGAAATGTGTTCATAACGCTTAATAAGACTTTAATAATCTTTAATCTCTACTGCAGTGTTAATGTCATGCCACGTGCTTAGAGATGTACAGAAACATCACGATTAATGAACCGATGCTGACCTGATCTGTATCAACCTCTGCTTTCATCTAAATCAGGTTTAAGCTTTCTGCACCAACAGTCGATATGGGAAAATCCCCTTGCACACACACACACACACACACACACACACACACACACACACACACACACACACACACACACACACACACTGGTCAATTCTCCACACACCCTAACCCTGTGTCATATATTCACAGTCTTTAAATTAAGTAAACTTCAGAAGCCTGAGCTCATAAATTTAGCAGTGAGGATTTCTCTCTCTCTCTCTCTCTCTCTCTCTCTCTCTCTCTCTCTCTCTCTCTCTCTCTCTCTCTCTCTCTCTCTCTCTCTTTCGTCCTGAACTACTCCATGGATTTACTGCAGTAGTAATAACTGTCACGGCAAATGCCTGGTAAAGTGCTGGACAAGGGACCAACAGAAGGAGAGTATTTATCACGGTATTGACTTTCTGACTGCGGTGTCGTGAACTCTTTTGTCATAAACTGGAGCACTCAGAGGCAGCGGAGAGATCGATCCGAGGGAAAACTGCTGTCAGCTTCTCTCCCAGGGAGCATTGCTTTTGTTATAGCCACTTAGGGGGCTGATAAATGCTCGGCTCTGGATGGGACCTGGTTTCCGTACCTGCGGCTAAACAGACGTTTTTTTTTTTTGACGATTAAAAGAAACAAAACACATATGAGATGTACGACCGTTATTGGTTATAATAAATAAATAAATAAATAAATAAATAAATAAATAAATAAATAAATACTGAGAACTTTTAATAGACCTGTCTTCAACATGTTCCTTTAAAGCTTGGAAGTGGATTTCTGTTTCATTCATGGGTAACGATGTTTATTAAAAATAATAATGCTGCTAATAATAAGAGCGACAAAATGGTTAATTTAATCATTTCAGTCAAACTCCATTAGCTCCAAACATGCCGGTATAATTTCTGTGATTAATGCAGGACTCCGGCGCGGGTCCCCGTGCTCAGTCGAATAGTAAATCAATAGTGTGTGTATTGGTGGCAGGTCTGATTAGTGGCCCGGTGAAATGAGTGTGTATGACGAATGGTGTCTCGGAGCGTTAAAGCGATGGAGATATGGACGACAGCTTGACCATGCTCTCTCCTCTTAGAGAGGATCAGAAAGGAGTCAAGTTTAATCCCGGAGGAGCCACAAACACTCCCAAGGTTAACATAACCTCTGACCTTGGTCTGCTTGGTCTCAGTCTACGTGTTTGAGAGATTCATGAGTCGTGAAGCGCTGTTCTTCATCATCGTCATCATCATCGTGGATTTGCTTCTGCAGGAAAAGTCCCGAAGGAGCTGGATTTTGCCCAAAGAAAGAAAGAAAGAAAGAAAGAAAGAAAGAAAGAAAGAAAGAAAGAAAGAAAGAAGGAACACTTTTTAAAGGCATATACAGGGGCGCTTCAGTCTAGGTTGGAGGAGGATCCCGTACTCTTAAAGTCAGGGCTATGGGGTAGGACGGCTAGATGGAACCCCTACATCGAAGCACAACTAC
This sequence comes from Tachysurus fulvidraco, assembly GCF_022655615.1. Lineage (NCBI taxonomy): Eukaryota > Metazoa > Chordata > Actinopteri > Siluriformes > Bagridae > Tachysurus > Tachysurus fulvidraco. Next base: position 2,016,788 of record NC_062529.1, read on the forward strand.
ATCACGTCACCCCAAACCACATGGAGAAATCAGCTGTAGTCTGATGATGTGATCATTTACAAAAAGATGAATAAGTCCATACTTCCAAAAGAGCGCAGCATGGTGGTGGTAGCATCACAGGGCTTTTATCAAGCTGGAGGGAATCATGAAGAACTACAAATATCATTCGAATATCATTTTAGAAAAGTCTATAGTGAAAAAATTAATTTAAAAAATGAATTAAATAAATAAACATTGAGTGTTGCAATAAATCAAAAAGGTACTTAAACTTCAACAAAACTATTAGTTCAGAGGTGTCTATACTTATTAAACTAATTATAGGGATTTTTAATATATATAACAATAATAATAATAATAATAATAATAATAATAATAATAATAATAATAATAATAATAAGAAGAAGAACAATAATAATAATTATTGTTCTTCTTCTTCTTCTTCTTCTTCTTCTTATTATTATTATTATTATTATTATTATTATTATTACTATATTATTGATTATTATATAATTGGATATTATAATTAATAATAATAGTATATTAATAATCAATAATAATTAATACATTAATATAAATATTATATTATTAATTATTATATAATTTGAATAATTAATTATATTATATATTATTATTATTTAATTTTTATACTTTAGAGTATACATTCTACACATTCACATGTTTAGTTCAACAGCAGGGGCGTGTAAACCTTTTTTTCTAGATAGGTTTTTTTTAGCAACCTACAGAGAAATAAGATGGTCACAGTTACCCAAAAAGTGTGTAAATGAGATTTCATTTCCATTTTTTTTATTTTTTTTTATATTAAATATAAAAATTTCCATCATCTTTCTCCATAACGCCCTAATTAAGAATTTCAACTCTGACAAATTAATTAATTGATTTATTTATTTATTTTTATAAAGCATGGTCCTGCCGTACTTCACACTGTAGATAAAGGCTCCATTTATCAATCAGTTCCACCTTGAGGGGAAGACGGAGTTTGGGAAAGTGCGGATTTACAAGGGCCCCACTTTTAATTAGGACGGAGAAGTCAGACTCCGGGGCGAAGCGTTTTATTCTGTTATGTTACTGACAGGTTACGTTAAAGGTTTCATTTTCAGGTTTCATTTTCGGGTTTAAAGAGAAAATTAACCTCGTCCAATTAAAGCCCTCAATTGTTGAAGAGAGCGCCGTGGCTAAGTGTCTTGCCATTTATTCAAGCACACTGAGCACACTGAGAGCTTTGGGTGTGTAAATGTCAGAATTAATATGTGGAATGCAGGAATAATTAATTTTCCCGCCGGATCTTCACGAGCCGATCCGTCAAAGTAAACTTGCGCGTTCGATCTGTGATTGCAGACGTCTTTTAATGGGTGTTTGAATTACTTACGAAGGAAGCCATGGGTTTAGACCCTGTCCGGGTGAGAGACGGAACCGAATACGAGTAAATGAGTACGAATGAAAGGATAACGTGATCTAAACAGATAGAACAGAACAGAAGGTTGTGAGTTTGAATCTCAGGTCCATCAATCTGCCATTTCTGGGCCCCTGAGCAAGGCCCTTAACCCTCAGTTGCTTATCTGTATAAATGAACAGAACAGAAGGTTGTGAGTTTGAATCTCAGGTCCACCAATCTGCTATTTCTGGGCCCCTGAGCAAGGCCCTTGACCCTCAGTTGCTTATCTGTATAAATGAACAGAACAGAAGGTTGTGAGTTCGAATCTCACGTCCATCAATCTGCCATTTCAGGGCCCCTGAGCAAGGCCCTTAACCCTCAGTTGCTTATCTGTATAAATGAACAGAAGGTTGTGAGTTCGAATCTCAGGTCCACCGATCTGCTATTTCTGGGCCGCTGAGCAAGGCCCTTAACCCTCAGTTGCTTATCTGTATAAATGAACAGAACAGAAGGTTGTGAGTTCGAATCTCAGGTCCACCAATCTCCTATTTCTGGGCCCCTGAGCAAGGCCCTTAACCCTCAGTTGCTTATCTGTATAACTGAACAGAACAGAAGGTTGTGAGTTCGAATCTCACGTCCATCAATCTGCCATTTCAGGGCCCCTGAGCAAGGCCCTTAACCCTTAGTTGCTTATCTGTATAAATGAACAGAACAGAAGGTTGTGAGTTCGAATCTCAGGTCCACCAATCTCCTATTTCTGGGCCGCTGAGCAAGGCCCTTAACCCTCAGTTGCTTGTCTGTATAAATGAACAGAAGGTTGTGAGTTCGAATATCAGGTCCACCAATCTGCTATTTCTGGGCCCCTGAACAAGGCCCTTAACCCTCAATTGCTTATCTGTATGAATGAGATAAATGTAAGCCACTCTGGATAATAAGCACCTGTCGAGTCGCCATGGTAACGAGTCCCAGATCGTTCATAAAATAACTTACTGACGTGCAGAACTTCCTTTCTGTTCATGTGAAAATAGCGAATATTTAAATAATATTTCAAATTTCTGCAAATGACCAGAAAAGAAAGATTTCAGTGATAAACCAGTTGATCTATAAGATATAATAACATTTTTATTCCAAACTCTTCTTCTGGCTCCTCGTGTCTGCTTTTGTCTCCTCTATAGACATAAGAGTGGACTAATCCCTCAGCATACAGAGCACCAGAGCTCGTGGTGGTGGTAATACGCCGTCTGTGTGTGTGTGTGTGTGTGTGTGTGTGTGTGTGTGTGTGTGTGTGTGTGTGTGTGTGTGTGTGCGCGCGCATGTGTGTGTGTGTGTTTACTGCCGCTTTAAGCTGCTGTGGAATGTGGGAAGTTCACAGTAAATCCTAGGCTCTAAAGTGTGCCTTAGTGCATGACCCAGCAGCAATGTTCAAGTTCATCAGCATCCAGACAGGTGTGTAATGACTTGGAGGGCCGTCTGGGGCCCGGGGACGGAGGACATGCGGTGGAGGGGTGTGTGTGTGTGTGTGTGTGTGTGTGTGTGTGTGTGTGTGTGTGTGTGCTACCAGGGGGTTGGAATTTGTTGTCCATTGATGAGGTGACAGAGATGTGATAGAGTGAGACAGACAGACAGAGAGAGAGAGAAAGAGAGAGAGAGCAAGAGAGAGAGAGAGAGAGAGAGAGAGAGAGAGAGAGAGAGAGAGAAATAGAGGACCTGCATGGACAAGTGCTTTGTTATGTCTACGATTTCCTTGAAAGAGGGTCATTCAACACACACACACACACACACACACACACACACACACACACACACACACACACACACACACCCTTGGAGAAAAGGAAGAAAGGAGAAGAAGAAAAAGAAAGGAAACAATGTGAGCTCTTTCCAGAACGAACCTCCAACATGTGAGCAGTTAAAGATATGCATAAAATATGTAAATATATAGTGTGTTGTGTGTAGTGTAAAATATAGGTGGGCTTACTTAGAATCTCTCTCACACACACACACACACACACACACACACACACACACACACACACACACACACACACACACACACACACACACACACAGACCAGAGAGCAGCCTGGGCCTGTTTTATTGGCGTTATCATTGCTAGCGCTAACCTTGTTATAAGTGGTGCTGAGGACATAATCGTGTGTGTGTGTGTGTGTGTGTGTGTGTGTGTGTGTGTGTGTGTGTGTGTATGCGTGTGTGTGTGATCCTTGAAAATGAGCTTACTGATTATCTGTTTTGTTTTTTTTCCCTTTCGCAGGAATTATTCCATGCCATGCGCAGTCTTTTTAAACCAATTGGGCAGCAAATTAGCTAGCAGGGGTTAACGACCACCATTTTGTCACTGTTTATTTAGTGGCACAGCATGGCCTTGATCACAGCTCCTCCACAATGCTCCAGTGCACTAATAACCCCACATTCGCTCGCCGCTAAAAGACACCCTCTCGTATCGTACAAAGCTCCGAGTCTATTAGCGCTATGTGTAGCGCTAATAAACTAGCGGGCATGCATTTTCAGGAGGGCGAGTGGGATATGAAATGATTTTTTTCAGGATGTCTTAACATCACTACACACAAATAGTGACTTAACAAAGGAAAAGGATCATGGCTAGCATCTCTGGCGCGGGTTTGTCTCTAACCCTAGTCGGCTTGCTCGGCTAACGTCCATTAAACAAAAGATTTAGATTTGCAGACAAACAGATCGCACAGTGAAGTAAACGTACACCGTATGCCGTACAGTCGCCTCGCTAGTCGCCGGTGGGTCGAGTCCAGGATGCTAACGACAACGAGAGATCTAAAAAGATGTAAAAAAGATAAAATAGAGGTTTATTTATTGAACTAAACAGCAACGTTTTCGTGGAATCGTTTCCACAGTCAAAAATTCCAGGCTAAAAACAGCTGTATCGCTAATCTCGCGAACGTTAGCTATGTCCTCTGGAGGTGAGCAGCTTCAGAAAATATGGCAGTAGTAAAGGATGTTTTTAGATAGCAAATGTCCCAGGTCACTGTACAAGAGAGAGAGAGAGAGAGAGAGAGAGAGAGAGAGAGAGAGAGAGAGAGAGAGAGAGAGAGAGATGAACACTGACTAGCATCCACTAGGAAGTTTTGGACGCAGCCTTTGAGTCTTTTCAATGTACATGATCATCAGTGACCCTGAAGAACAGCTGACCCTCAACCAAAGCAGTGAAAAGTCTCGTTATCGATCGGTGTCAGTTGCCCAAACCTCTAAGAACTAAAACGTCCTCACGGCTACCATGACATCACTCGTCCCGTGACCTTGACCTCGACCTCGCGGGAAACAGAGCCATCGACTAAAGCTCCGTCTAATCTTCTTCCTGTCCTGTAATCACAAGCCAGAGGACGTCGAGAGAGAGAGAGAGAGAGAGAGAGAGAGAGAGAGAGATCCAAACCTCTCCTGCCCCTGCTCTATCAACCCCCGGGGACCTATAATAGAAACCCGAAAGCCTGTTTAAAATTTTATCCGATCCCATTATTATTGTCGAAATTTTCCGTGTCAAACCGGCCTGATGGCAGTGGAAGCTCTTCCTGCCATTTTGGCGCGATAAGGTGTCAGTAGCTCTCCGGAGGTAATAAGACCGACACACTACTCCTTTCCTCCTTCTGTTACAGATTTTTGGTATTTGGCAATTTGCATTCGGTAAGCTGATATGGTCTTCACTAAGGGGTGGCGCTGCATTTCTATAATGAATTTCCACACCACAGGAAAGAGAAAAAACGAGAGAGAGAGAGAGAGAGAGCGAGAGAGAGAGAGAGAGAGCGAGAAGAGAGAGAGAGAGAGAATCATAAAGACAGTCGAGAGGAGTCCAATAGAGTGAGAGGAGGTAGAGAGAGCGAGAGAGAGAGAGAGAGAGATAGAGAGCCAGAGCACACACAGCGAAGGATGTCAGAGAGAGAGAGTGAGATTAGAGAGTACCAGACATCAGTGATAGATCAGAGAGAGATGTGTGTGAGTCGCTGCAGATCGAGATCACGATCGAGAGAGAGATAGAGAGAGAGAGAGAGAGAGAGCGACTCAGAAAGCAGCAAGAGTAGTAAAGAGCAGAGTGAGAGATAGCGAGAGAGATCAGAGCGACACCGCGACGGCGTCAGAGAGAGAGAGTTGTGTGTGAGAGAGAGAGAGAGAGAGAGAGCGAGAGAGAGAGTAGAGAAAGATAATCAGCAGACACAGCAATAGGTATACAGAGAGAGACACCAGAGCTAGATAGAGAGGAGTAGAGAGAGAGAGAGAGAGACAGCGAGCAGAATCTACATCTATGTAGCTACGCCTAGAGCCCATCTCGAGCGATTCCAGAGCAGCATACTCCTACGAGCATCGCGATAGATCGATGCGCACGCGCGCGCACGCGACGCGCACAGCGCACACGACACGCACACACGCTCACGGTCGCAGTCGACTTCCGCACGCACGCTCGCGCTAGATCCTGAGCCAGAAGAGAGCGAGAGAGCAGAGCGCAGAGAGATGAGACGAGATGAGAGATCATACAATCCAAGACCATCGACAGCGTAAAAGAGAGTGTTGTGTGAGAGATAGCAGAGAGAGAGAGAGAGAGAGAGACAAGAGAGCAATCCTCAATCCCCACGCGACGAGCACAGAAGTAAGAGAGAGCAGAGAGAGACAGAGAGCAATCAGAGAGATACCCTATAGCAAGTAAAGTAAGATGTAGTGTCTAAAGGACGAGGGACATACGAACAACGAGAGAGAGAAGAAGTAGAGAGCGGAGATAGAGAGAGCAATCTCGAGTTATAAAAACCATCTTATTAACTACAAACATAATAAATAAGACACAGAGAAACAACAAGAAAGAGAGAGAGAGAGAGAGAGAGAGAGAGAGAGAGAATCAAGAGAATCAGAGAGACACAGCGAAGAAGTAAGAGAGAGAGAGAGAGAGAGAGAGAGAGAGAGAGAGAGAATTCGAGAGTCACAGCGAGGGAGTAAGACAGAGAGAGAGACACAATCAGAGAGAGAGGGATAGACAGCAAGAGAGAGGAAGAAAGACAGTGAGAAAGAATCGGAGAGATAGAGTGTGAGGGAATCATACAGAGAGAGAGGGAACGAGAAGCAGGACAATGAGTGAGAGAGTGAGATAGAGAGATAATGAGAGAGTGTGAAGAAATCAGAGAGAGAGAGAGAGAGAATAAAGAATCAGGTCCATTTCATCATCGATGCTCATGCACTTCTTCAACAGGGTTCGACGTCTTTTTTCTTTCTCTCTCACTCGTTTCCCGGAAGATCTGGATTTTTTTTTTTTTTTTTTGGAATAACACAATCCGTACAAAACGTAGCAGGAAGTTTCAGAAACATCAAGGTGAAGTATCTGTATCTGTGAAAAGGTCAAGTCCATGCTAACTGCTAGTAAGTGCTGTAATTTATGTCCTGCTCTCTTTTTTGACTTGTCCTTTTTGTGTGATAAATGTTAAGTGAGCGCGCTACATCACTAAAAGCCAGTTCAGTGCTTGTGTCGGAAATAATGACACTAGGAAAAGCGTGCTTCTGAGAGAGGCGTTCTCCTCTGATATCACACGCTGACCAAAAAAGAAAAAGGATAGAAGGAGTGTTTTACAGCTGCTATAAAATAAAAGATAGTTGTATTCTTTCGTCAATACCCTGTCACGGAACTTTCTAGAAGGAGTCTCCATTTTCAGTGCTGAGGGTTTGTACACTTTTAACCTAAAGATATACAATGCTTTAGGACTTGGTAACAGGAGCGAGAGAGAGCGAGAGAGCGAGCGAGAAGCGGAGAGAGAGCTAGAGAGGAGAGAGAGAGAGCACGAGTAAAAGTGAGAGAGAGAGAGAGAGAGAGCGAGAGCGAGAGAGCAGAATAGTAAAGTGCTCTCTAGGCGATGCGAGCGAGATATCGTACAAGTTATATAGATTCGAGCGCTACGAGCTATCTCTAGAGATCGTCCCCAGTTCGAAATCGCGATCTAGAGTGAGAGAGGAGAGAGCAGAGACTATAACCGTTAGAACGAGAAGAGAGAGAGCGTAGAGATAGA
>NC_062529.1:2024706-2027206 GCF_022655615.1 Tachysurus fulvidraco
TTCCTTTTTTTTTTTTTTATATTAACTATGAAAGAGGTTTCCGTCATCTTTCTCATCACGCCCCTAATTAGATTTCAACTCCTTACAAATTAATTATGATTTATTATTGATTGTGTGTTATAAAGCATTTTCCTGCCTGGTACTGCACACTGTTGGATAAAGGCTCCATATTATGGCCAAACAACATTCCACCTTCGATGGGAATAAAGAACGGATTTTGGAAGTAAGATTGCGTACAAATTTACAAAGGGCCGAACCACTTTATAGATTAGTGGGGACATCGAGAGTCAGACTCCGGGCGAAGCGTGGGTGAGAATGGTTGCTGTTATTTTCCTAAGGACAGGTATTCACGGTTACAGGTTTCCTATTTCAAGTTCATTTGCCGGGGGATGTACAAAGAGGAAAAGTTACCTCGTCCAATTGAAGCCACGTCGCGGATGATGTAATGGAGAAGGAGCGCGGCGTGGCGGTAGTGTCCTTGCCATGTGTACATGTGCAAGGCACAGACTGTAGTAGCACACGGGTGCGTTGGTGTGTAAATGGTCGGAGAATTAAGGTAGTGTGGATGCAGGAATATTAGACTGTTTCAGTCAACCAGGGGAGCCGGGAGATACTTACACGGGAGGCAACGAGTCCTTCCAAGTAACGGGCTTGTACGGGGGAGTCCGAATCGTGATTGTCATGACGTCGGTAATTAAAGTGTGGTTAATGGTTGATTACTAATACGAGGAAGGAAGCCATGGAGAAGTGTAATAGAGCCCTGATCCGGGGGTGGAGGCGTGAGGTCCTGAATACATAGTAATGAATTAGGAATGAAGGAAGATCACGTGATACATAAACAGATCGTAAGCCACCGAGAATGGTGTGCGTGTTTTCAAAACAATCTACGCATAGTCACATACAAGTCTGCCATTTCGTGGGAGGCCCCTAAGTGGGCAAGAGCCCTTAAACCTGCGGTTTTGATGCTTATCATGTCTAATAGACAGAACTAGGGTGGTTGTTGAGTTTTGGGACAGCTCGGTGGGGGGAAAAGGGGGTCCACCAATGGCGTGAACTGAGTTCTGGTTGGCCCTTAGCACAGTGGCGCCTGTGACACACAGGGTTGCTTTCTTGTATAAATGCAGAAACAGAATGTTGTGAGTCGAATCGCACGTCCATCATGGCTGGGGGGTGCCATTTCAGGGCCCCTGAGCAGGCCCTTAACGGGGGACCTCAGTGCTGTAGCTGTTAGAAATTAACGAAGTTGTGAGTTCGCATCTCAGGTCCACCGATCTGCTATTTCGGCGCTCGAGTCAAGGCCTTAACCCTCAGTGTGCTTATCTGTATAGATGACGCGAACAGACGGTTGTGAGTTCGAAGCTCAGTCCACCAATCTCCTATTTCTGGCCCCTGAGCAAGGCCCTGTACCCTGCATGTCTGCTTATCATGTATAACTGACAGAACATGAAGCTGTGTGGTTCGAATCTCACGTTCCATCATCTGCCAGTCTGCCATTTCAGCGGCTGGGAGCAACGGCCCGGGGTGTACCCCTAGATTGCTTAGCTGTATACATGACAGAACAGAGGTTGTGAGTTCGATCTCAGGTCCACGGCAATCTCCGATTTCTGGGCCGCCGCGCAGGCCCTTACCCGTAGTTGCTATCTGTATAATGAACAGAACCGAAGGTTGTGAGTTCGAATCTCAGGTCCACCAATCTCTATTTCTGGCCGCTGAGCAAGGCCCTTGAACCCTCAGTTGCTGTCTGGATACAATGCACAGAAGTGTGTGACTTCGCGATATCAGGTCCACCAATCTGCTATTTCTGGCCCCTGAGCAGGCCTTACCCTCAATGCTATCTGTATGAATGAGATAAATGTCAGCCACTCTGGTATTAGGCACGGGGCGATGTCGAGTGCGCCATGGTAGCGAGTCCCAGATCGTTCATAAATATAACTTACTGACGTGCAGAACTTCCTTTCTGTTCATGGTGTGAAGAATAGCGAATATTCAGATAATATGTCAATTTCTGCAATGACCAGAAAAGAAAAGATTTCAGTGAGACCAGTTGATCTATCAGATTATAACATTTTATTCCAACTCTTCTTCTGCTCCTCGTGTCTGCGTTTGTCTCTTCTATATACAGAAGAGTGGACTAATCCCTCAGCATACAGAGCACCAGAGCGCGGGGTGGTGGTAATACGCCGTCTGTGTGTGTGTGTGTGTGTGTGTGTGTGTTGTGTGTGTGTGTGTGTGTGGCGAGCAGCATGTGTGTGTTGTGTGTTTTACTGCCGCTTTAAGCTGCTGTGGAATGTGGAAGTTCCACAGTAATCCTAGGCTCTAAAGTGGTGCCTTATTGGCATGACCCGCAGCAATGTTCAAGTTCATCAGCATCCATGACAGGTGGTTGTAATGAGCTTGGAGGGGCCGGCTGGGCCCGGGGACGGAGGACAATGCGGTGGAGGGGTGTTGTGTGTGTGTGTGTGTGTGTGTTGTGTGTGTGTGTGTGTGTGTGTGCTACCAG
>NC_062529.1:2034706-2054706 GCF_022655615.1 Tachysurus fulvidraco
AAAATTAGCTGCACAAAAAAGGGTGAGATGGGTGTGGCCAAGGGGTAGCTAGCATATAGAACATATAGCTTTATTATTATTATTATTATTATAAAATCACACTGCATAGGAAACGGCATTCACTAAATTCCAGGGGTTTCGTTACCACGACGTAAAGTGGGCGTGTTTCCGGAGGTCTTCGAAAAACGCCCTCTTTCAAAAAAAAAAGAGCATACTACGAATTATAAAACAGTCATACAGGTAGATTTATTTTAGAAAACAAATAAACAACCAAAAACTACGGTTAGGGTTAGATTATCAAATAGGCCACGCCTACCCGATGATGCAATATCTGTTACGCTGTTCTGAAATCCCTGGAAATAAGTGCATCCCACATAGAAACTTTAGCAAAACAAAACAAAAAAAAATCTCCAAATCTCTGTAGCTGACTTTGTTTTGGTGATTTTTTTTCATAATAAAAAATAATACCACATCATTTTAATTAAAAAAAAAATTGCATTAAAAAAGTTCTTTATTCACTAAAAAGGTGTTTTTTGATCTTGAAGTGTTTTTCCTACAGAAATTATTTTAATTTGTAATATTTTACATAAGAAAATCTTTGTATATTATTTTTCCATAATTATTTCTTTATAATTAAATATATATTTTTTATAATTATTTTTTTTAAACAAATAGGATGCTATTTTAGTTTGGTATATTATTATTTCTTATTTAAATAAATAAATAAATAAATAAATAAATAAATAAATAAATAAATAAATTTTATAGTGTTTTATTGCTTTGACATGTTTTTTTTCCTTAAAACTTTTTATTTGCACATTATAATTTTTTTTTATCATTTTTATTTAAAAAAAACATAGACTTTTTTATTTTAATAAATTATAATTTTTTTTCCAAAGTATTTTTATTTTTACAAATTTCTAATAAACCAATGATTGTTTTATGGTCTTCAAGTGTTTTTTTTCCTCAGAAATATTTTTCCTTTTTTTTGTATAACCATCACGTCTTATAAATAAAGCTAATCACTGCTTCATGCTAACTCACCTACAGTACATATTGTGTAAACCAAGATTTTTGCAAATTATTTTGCTGCTATCATTCTGTGTAAATCAGGAACCGAGGCCTCTATTTTCCGTCTGAAGATTAGCAGTGACTAAATATGATCGATGAAAAAGAAGAGAAAAAGAAGAGATTTCATTCATATTGAATTGAAACCATTGAACACCAGATTATAGTACTGAGCGATCGAGCTAGGCTAGTTAGCTAGCAGATACTATGAGTTGATGAGTTAGTAACAGAAGCTTCATGGAAAAAAAAAAAAAAAACAGATGTGAGAGATGAAAGAGTTTTTTTTACGCCTGGTCACATGTGATCAGATATCTATCCGACGGTAAAAAGACCAGGTCTAAATGCCCTCCGAAACGGTTTGGAGACGGATATACATCCGATGGTACAAACCCCTGCAGGAGGTGGTCTGGGACGCGTTTCAGATGAACCTGGACAGGTGTAAATGAATGTGGTTGTTCAAGCCACATATGTCAGCGTTATACTCCTCCCAAACAGAAGTACGTCACTCGCAAGTGACTCACGAGTCGAAACAAATATGTTTTCCCACCAGCGCAGCTCCGATCTTTCACCCAGGCGTCTCATTGGGTCTTAAAAAGCAGCAAACAGTAAATGCTGTTTTTTTGTAGCAACCACATACACCGAAGCGTGTTCCGTTTCAATTACCCCGGAAATGAGGTGATATATATTAGCATTTTGGGCGGGAGCAGAAAGATCGGACAGTTTTAACAAATCAGATAGATATCGGATCAGAGACGACACACGAAGTGACCGGGTGTAATATCACAAAGGCTCTGAGATATCAGACGTGGAAAGATGTGAGATATCAGACTCGTAGAATGTGTTAAACACGACGTGATCAGATATCTTGGAACGAAATCTGACCTCTGGGTCTGCATATTAACCTTATAAGTGACGTAGACCACAGATAGAGAGAAAGAACGAACACACACACACACACACACACACACACACACACACACACACACACACGCACACACACACGCACACAAAAAGAAAGAAGTTCTGGCACTTGCTTCTATCAATTACATGTAGAGCCGAGGAAATGTCAAGCTCTTCGGCCTGCGGAATTATGGAAATGTTTGAGAGTGTGAAGCGACTCCTTAATCTGTTCTTCACAGAGAGAGCTCCCTAATTACGTCGGTTTGAAATGAAGGCTGCTGACAGCGCGAGGTGCGCCGAATCCGCCGCGATGGTGTGACACTGTGTCCGGGGAGGTTAATGGCACCCATCTGCGGCCAGCACCGAGACGTCTAATTTGCTGGCCGAGTCGAATTTTCAGTCGCTTTACACCCATTTAGCGGCGGTTGGCTGTCAGAGCTCGGTGAAGGAGCTGCAGAACTTTTCACAGGCCTGTGGGTCCTGGAGACGAGCTTAAAAGGCTGTAATTAAAGAGTGCAGTGTGAAAATGACAAACTCTAATTATGACATGCAGACAGAAGCACCGAGGCCTGTGACTCGGAGAGGACAGGTAACGCCGCTGGGGTGTGTGTGTGTGTGTGTGTGTGTGTGTGTGTGTGTGTGTGTGTGTGTGTGTGAGACTTAAAGCTTAAAAGGGCAGAATTATCCACTCTCTATCTCTCTATCTCCATCTCTCTATCTCTATATCTCTCTCTGTCTGTGTGTCTGTCTGTGTGTCTGTCTGTGTGTCTGTCTGTGTGTCTCACTCTCTCACATCTCCGTCCAGAGATGGGGGACTCGAGTCATACGGCTTGACTCGAGTCAGACTTAAGTCGCAAATTTGAGGCTTGAGACTTGCTTGACAAATATTAAAACAAAGACTCGACTTGCCCTTGACTTGACATTCAAGACTTGAGACTAGACTCAGACTTGAGTTAAATGACTCAGAGATGGGGGACTCGACTTGACTCGAGTCAGACTTAAGTCGCAAAATTGAGACTTGAGACTTGCCATCTTTCTTTAACAGCATCTCGTCTTGACTCTGACTTGACATTCATGAGTTGAGACTTACTTGTGACTTGCACATGTGTGACTTACTCACACCTCTGTCTCCGTCGCCCCATCAATTGTCAACAACTCCCAGCCCCCTGGTATACACACACACACACACACACACACACCTCCACCGCCTGTCCTCCATCCCCTGGTTCCAGACGGCCCTCCAAGTCATTACACACCTGACTATTTACAAGTTGAGAATCGGAGGCTGTGGCGTGAGGAACAAAACACACAAGAAAAATAATCGCTATATATATATTTAAATCCACGTATATAAAATAAACCAAGGCCTAGTTGACCAATCAGATTCCATCATTCTAAGAGCACTGTGATGTCATAATATAACAACACCTTCTTTTTATTCCTCCTACACCATAGACATTTAAAAACGTTCACGATTTTTTTTATTTTTTTTTATACATCATCCTCTCTTCTTTAACTCTGTGGTGATACGATCCCAGAGAAACTGGAAAGTTCATTCGTTACACAGCCCCGAAACCGGAGACTTCTTCCTTAACTGTTAAATAAAGCTTTCTTTAAATGAAAACAAAACCAGTCTGTTTTTATCCTTCGTAGGAATTAAGCCACATCTCCTGACCGATCGGATTCCGGCGGCGCTGTGATGTAATAATTCCGAGTCTCACGAGTAGATCAATAGCAAACACGTGCTTACTCGGTAAACCGAGTCACGGTTTAAATCGAGCTTATGAAGGTCGGCTGTAAATTTGCACTTACGCAAAAAAAGACGGAGCCGCGGCGAGCGGATATCATGCGCGATACTTCAAGAAGTTCTGAGACGCTGACACGTAATTAACGCTGTAAGACAAAGCAAGTTTGACAACATAGTTTAAGGGGCTTCACCGCATTCCTCCCGTCTAACAAAAACAGCAATTAAACCAACTCGGTGTTAAAGACGCTTCAAGAGGGAAGAAAGAACGATAGAGAGAGAGAAAGAGAGAGAAAGAGAGAGAGAAGAGAAAAGTAAACACAAGGTTTACTATTAGCATATCCATAATCCTGACTTAGCAGCGAGGCCGTCCTGGAGGCTTTCCAGGTGAGTCGAAGCGTGCGTGAGATGTCTCCACGTCTCAAACAGCTGCCCCTACCTCCCTCTGGTGGCTTAACGCTCCCTCATTATCTCCACACCGAGGCCGGGATCTCGCTGCGGCTGTAATGAGGACGCCGGGTAATAAAAAATGAATCACTTTAATACGCTCGCCAGCGAGGATGTGTATTAGCATTCGAAAGCAGAAGAATTAAGTTCTGTCTTAGAGAGAGAGAGAGAGAGAGAGAGAGAGAGAGAGAGAGAGAGAGAGAGAGAGAGAGAGATACAAACAGCCAAATGAGGGTCAGGTGAAGCCACGATCATGCATGAACTGCTAAGCGCTTCACAGAGAGAAAAGATAATTAAAAGGGAAAAAAAAAAGAAAAAAGAAAAAGAAAAGATGGACTGTAGTTACAGCGAGATGAAACGGCCGGGTGAAAATTTCCTAGTGGACCGGAAATGCCACTACAGCATCATTTGTGGAGCGACATTATAATAATTTATTCCCCGAAACACGCAGCAGAGCCGAGCGCGGATGCAGGGGTCAGCAAAGCTCGGGAGCTCAGAAACCAGTGGATTTAAGAAGCAGAGTAAGCAGATGTAAATTTGAAGAAGGCAGCTCCTGGCGCAGGGCCAAAGCCCCCCACCCCCCCACCCCCACACATTTATCGTTTTTTTTTTTTTCTTTTTTCAATTTTTAACCCTTAAATTCAAACATCATTTGGTCTTTTTTTTTTCTTTCTTTTTTTTGACGTGTTTGGAGGACACTGTTATTTAAAAAAAATTTGGTTTAGAATTAAAAATAAATAAATAAATAAATAAAGGTTCAAATTCCGAATAATCAAATCAAATCTTTTAGAATCTAGAAATATAATATCTGAAACATCAAGAGCTTTAAAAGCAATTGCTCACGTCCTCACTTCCTCTTCACGCTGATTTAAGGCGTTATTCTCAAAACGTGACGATTTTTTCCCCTCTTCGTCGTAACCTTGGCGAGTTCGACTCGTTTCACGATGGAACTTATCTCCTTTTCCTGAAATATTCTGACTTTAAAAAAAAAAAAAAAAAAAATCATAAAACAGAGCGTTATTAATGGTATAAAATGTTGATTTAAGGATAAAGTTTAACAGTATCAAATTTTTATAAAAAAGGTAACAAATAAAAGCAGTATATTATTATTATTATTATTATTATTATTATTATTCATTTTGGTATACAAATTCTATCTATCTAACTTTCATTCCTTTTTTCTATTAATTTTAAATTTGACTACAGGCTCAATCGTGACCTCAGGGTTTTCTCTGGGTTCTCTGGTTTCCTTCAACCTCACAGAAACCCTGGACGTAAGTGTGTGTGTGTGTGTGTGTGTGTGTGTGTGTGTGTGTGTGTGTGTGTGTGTGTGTGTGTGTGTGTGTGTGTGTGTGTGAGTGTGTGTTTTGCTGGACAGTGATGTGATGGACAGATATCCTGCATTGGTCTCAGTGTTAAAAAAAATGAAGGGATGAATAAAAGCTACACTTTTAATGTCTCACTAGTTTAAGAGAGAAGTGAAGGTTAATGTAAGGGGTGGAGTTAGGGGCGGGGTTTAAGCATCTGTACATTTCTTCCGTAAAGCCAACGAAGAAAAACGTAAGTTTTCCCTCGAGGTAAAAATGATCCGCACTCCTCCGCTCCATCCGATCCTTCTCTTCTAGCGAACGAGTGCAGGATTAATCTCCGCAGTGTTTCATCAGCTCGTGATGGTGGTGATTTGCAGTCATTAAGGAGTGGACACGGATTAGCTGCGTTAAGTCGTGCTGTAGAGAGCGGCTCAGAAAGCCGCCGAGAGAGATGCCGCGAACGAACACGTCGCTAATTAGATCCGTCTATCTGCACACATCCATCTTCTCCCGCCGAACCTCGCTCCGGCCTAATTCTAAATAAAATGCTCTTTATTATGCTATCATTCAAATTATTGCAGATGAAATAACGATCCCATCCTGGCAGTTCAAACTTAATTGATTTTTTTTTTTTTTGCCACTTATCGTTTTTTAATTGTGCTTCTCAGAGAGGATTAGAAGACGAACCGCGGGGCCTTAACGCGCCGTCTTCTTTCAGACGGTATATTCGAACGTTTTATTAAAAAAAAAAAAAAAAAAAAAAAAAAAAGCATCCATGCTGTGAGGACTGCATATGGATAAGCGCTAGGATCTGTTCCTGTCCGTCAGGATCGACACGCTGAAATAAAACTCTCGTCGACGTCTGACGGACTCGAGTCGAAGACGGAGACGAATCCGGCCGTATGTTCTTTGAAGGTTCTTGGACAAACATACTGTACGTGTCACACGTGTCTGAAGATACTTTTAGCAGAACAGAAATGGAATCATTCATCCACACGGAGCTGGAAATCTCCAGATGTCGGATGACACTCAAGTGCCGTAAACACACACTGCTTTAGTGAAAGTCCTGTCAGAAGACCAAACGGACAGAATCACAGATACAGACGTTTTATTTCTGTTCGCTGTATAATTACGACCGGATTTATGATTTTTTTTTTTTTTTTTTTTTTTTTTGCTGTTCGATATGCTCATTTCCATGATGTATATTTATTCACAGTCTGTCAAAAGATGTGCTAAACTTTTCTTCTTTATTTTATTTCATCAAACTACAGTATGAGCAAGATGCCGGTCATTCTATGGGATTTTTTTTATTTTATTTTATTTATTTATTTGTTTGTTTATTTTAAACATTAAAAAAAAAACATTAAGAAGAATTTTTTTCAAATATTTTTGAATAATTTCTAAAGGTGTTTGTATTTATTTATTTATTTATTTAATTTATCTATTTATTTATTTATTATTTATTTTATGGTGTTTACTTGAACACATGATACACAATGTTGTGAACCCAATACACTGTGGGGTAAATAAGAAACAAATATTTGCCAAAATCTACAAAATATCAGTCTGGAATTCGACCACGTACAGTACAAAGGGTGCCAATATTTTTTGACCTCGAATCTCAACTCGACTCTTTTTTTTTTCTGATTAAAAAATCTCTCTCCCGTTGTCTTTACGCAGACTTTTTTAAGCTCTTGTCTCACGGATACGACTTACAGGAGGAAGAGGAGGAGGAAAAGGAGGAGGAGGAGGAAGCTGAAACGAAGGCGTTCGTCTCCGAACACCTGAGAAGAATACGGCGAATATCCCGACGCATAAAAGATGAATAAAAGAGTGAGAATATAAATAATTCATTTTAGTGAATGGCAGGTTAAGTGAGGCAGCGATAATGCCCTGACAGTAATGATAACTTTAATTTCCTTTTCTGTTGCTGATATTTGTGTCAAGAAATTAAATTTCATAAGCTCCTAAGGCCTCGTAATTATGATCACATTCCGAGAAGAGCGGATTTTTTTTTCTTTTTTTTTTCTTTCTTTTCTTTTCTTTAAACTTTCTCCTTGCCGAGGTTTCGATCCAGAGAGCCTCGATCTTTGATATCCATATTAAAGTGTGTTACGTCTATACCTTCCAGACTTTGGTACGAAATAATGATTAGATATTATATTATAGCTGTGAATTATTTTATTTCAAAGTAAATAAATAAATAAATAAATAAATAAATAAATAAATAAATAAAAGAGAGTAAATTCGATCGCCCCGACGTTGAATTCTTGAATCTGATTGGTTTAGAACATAACCGTCGCCTATAGGTCTACGTTAACGCGCTCGTTTCGAATACGTTATGGTTTCCGTGGTAACAGCACATACACACACGGTGGACGATTTAACGAACCTGTTGCTAATTAATTGTTTCTACGGAATCAATTTAGAAAATAATAGCCAAAGATCGATCGATCTATCTATCTATCTATCTATCTATCTATCTATCTATCTATCTATCTATCTATCTATCTATCTATCTATCTATCTATCTATCTATTCCTTTGTGTATTTGTTTGTTTGTTTGTTTATTTATTTATTTATTTATTTTATTTATTAATAAGTTGCTACATTCCACAACATTTATTTATAAAATTAATGAAAAGTAAAAACAAAGAGAGAAAAAAAATGGTGTGGTGTAAGTGGAATAAAATCGTTCAGGGGAATCCATAATCCAGTCCATGATGGAAAAAGAAACAGGAAGAGGAAATATTAACACACGAAAAAAAAGGAAGAGGAGGAGGAGGAAGAGGAGGATGGAAAAAGACAAACGAATCAAAGTGCAACACAGAAGAGCTGAACACAGCAGGATAACAAGGCAGAGGAACCAAAACGAAACAGTTGCTGCTCTGTTTCTAAATGAAATGCTTTTTTTTAATAAACATAAAAGAAAAAAAAAACAACAACAGGAAGAAAAGAAATCGTTTCAGGAAGTCGTTCATCATCTGCGTGGTAGCTGTGACTCATCACACCTGCTTCTGCTTTATCGTTTTGCAGAATGCTCTGTTTTTAAACTCTAGCTTTATGAATGAACGACAGAAACTTTCTGACCAATCAGAGAGAAGGATTCAGCTCTGCTGCTGTGGCTCCATTAAAGCGTCACAAACACTGAACATGAAGGAATATGTCGTGTCTCATGAAGTGTCTGGTAGCTCAAGTGGTTAAGGCTCTGGGATGTTGAACGCAGTTCAAGCCCCAGCACTCACAAGCTGCCACTGTTGGGCCCTTGAACAAGGCCCTTAACTTTCTCTGCTCCAGGTATATCATGGCTGACCCTGTGCTCTGACTCCAACCTCCAGGAAGAAAGAATTTCAATATGTGACAAAAAAAAGACTTCTTCTTCTTCTTCCGGCTATTACGCGAAGGAGGGAGCGAGGGAGTGAGCGGAGGAGGAAGGGAGGAGGAGGGGGAGAAGAAGAAGGGAGAGAGGAGAAGAAGGGGAAGAAGAAGGAGGGGAGAGGGAGAGGAGAAGAAGAAGAAGAAGGAAAAGGAGAGAAGAAGAGGAAGAAGAAGGAGGAGGAGAAGGGAGGAGGAGAGAAGAGAGAGAAAAGGAGGAAGAAAGAGGAAAGAAGGAGGGAGAAGAAGGAGGAAGAAGAAGAGGAGAAGAAGCAGGAAGAGAAGGAGGAGGGAGAAGAAGGAGAAGAGGAGAAGAGAGGAGGAGGAGAAAGGGAAGAGGAAGAAGAAGGAGGAGAGGAGAAGAAGAGGAAGAGGAAGAGAAGGAGGACGAAGGAGGAGAAGAAGAGAGAAGAGGAGAAGAAGGAGGGAAGAGGAGAGAAGAAGAAGGAGGAAGAGAAGGAGGAGAAGAGGAGGAGAAAGAAGAGGAAGAAGAAGAGGAGAGAAGGAGGAGGAGAAGGGAAGAGGAAGAAGAAGGAGGCGAGGAGAAGAGAAGAAAGAGGAAGAAGAAGAGGAGAAGAAGGAGAGAGGAGACGAAGGAGAAGAGGAAGAAGACATAGAGGAGCAGGGAGAGACAGAAGTATGAATTCATAAGAGGAAGAAGGATTATGCCTAGATTATCTCATTCTCTCCTCCTCTTCTATCTTCTCCTCCTTCTCTTTCTTCTTCTTCCTCTCCTTCTTTTTCTCCTCCTCCTCCACCTCTTCCTCCTACGTCTTCTTTTCCTTCTTCTTCTTCTTCTTCTTCTTCTTCTTCTTCTTCTTCTTCTTCTTCACCGTGGTTCTGCTCTTCTTAGCGGTTAAAGAAGTAAAATCAAGGCAGAGCCGAACAGAAAAGAAGAGAAGAGAACAGAGTAATCCTACACATCGCCACCTCGAGGTCAGAAAGGCCTGTCAAACGAATAAATAAACAAACAAATAAATAAATAAATAAGTCACAGCCACTTGTACGTTTCTGTATCTTATTGCTCCTTCTCTCGACACCCGTTTTGCACTTTAATAATATTCCGGCGAGAGACGACGAATTAGCACCGTCTAAATATACGCGTGCCGTGTGCAGCCCTTAACAAGGTGCTATAAACCCTAATCGCAGATTCATCAACACATGCAGTGGGCTGCTGACGGTTTGTGCTTGTGTGTGAAGATGACCTTCGCTTTAACTCCTTTTCATGCTCCGCTCCGTATCTCCACCTCGAGGCCAAATTACTTTCCGACACATAAAGAGACAAACGTCTGAAAGAAATAAAAAAAATAAATAAAAAATCCCTGCTTTAATTAGCATGTGCAAAATAGGTAATGAACTCCCGTGACCTTGATGAGAGACGCAGCCAGAGAGACGCCGATGTCCTCGATTCTGACACTTAGGACGACGTCTGGAGGTGTAAGTTGAAGTGATGGAACGAGTCCGTGAGACAAGAGGCGGAAATGGACGGAGGTGTGAAGCCACAGAGCCGCAAAACCTCCGTCGTTAGCGAGGGACACCGAATATCTCAGATCTCCGTGTAAACGCGTTCGAACTACGACGCTCTACTGTACTTCCTGCGATCTGGTGTACACACGTGAAGCAGAATTATTGGCACCTTTTATAAAAAATGTACACATGTATAAGAATCATGCTTTAAGATGTATAACAGTCATATGTATAACATAATGCACCAGTCATAAAGTTATGTCATGTTTATATAAAGGTTAAACACCGGGGCTCCTATTCATGGCACTTCTTAGTACAAAGAGTTGCAGCTAGTGACAAAATTCTAAGAAAGTCTGTAGAAATTTTGTGTATTTTTCCTTAAATTTAAAGAGAAGATACTAGTAAAGATAAAAGTTCTTTATAATGCATCTTAATCCTTAAAAGAGCTCATAAGGTCAGAAAGTGTTAGGAGTCATGAGGAGGACTTTTAAGAGGATTAATAGTTTCTTTATCGGAGGAGAAAACGGCTAAAAGGTGAAGAGGGAGAAGAAATGTGTCGTATATAATATTTACTAATGATAGTGAGTTAATAAGATGATACAGATTAGATCGTGTGGGGATTATTTTTGTGACCAATCAGATTAGAGATAAAATCTCAGACACAGAAATGATATCATTTATCTCTATGACATTTCTGCTCCGTGTCGGAGATGTTTACATTTACATTTACGTTACATTTATAACATACAGATGTTAGAACATCTGTAATACGATAGGTCACGAATCGTAATCCCTACACCACATAGACTCTAATATCTTAACATAGAGACAAAGTGAAGCTTTATAACAGGCCAGATTATAAAAACGCTCCTATTTTTTTATCTGACAACCAATCACAATCTTCAAAAGAATGTGTCACCTAGTAACAGCTTAAGCTCCGCCTCCTCTCTAAGATAAAAGCTGTTGTATTGTCCTTGTTCAGAGTTGTGTCCTGGATCACTCTGATGATCAGATTCACAGTTAGAAATCTTTAAGCTACAGTAAATTATGAGCTCTCTGAGATCCTTCTTACTGTAGACTCTTTATGAATACGAGCCATGAAGAGAAACAGGATGGTGTCAGTTTTAAACATGGTTCAAATTTGGGGACTTGGATGGACATTTTGCAAAGTGTTCAATAGACGTGATGATATAAATATTAAACTCCTAGCAGATGCAACCAGGGTTTGAGCTAAAGACAAAGAAACCGAGCAAGTATTCTAATAAATGATATTAAAGATAGAACATGTTTTGATATACATTTAATCCTAATAATACTTATTGTTTCTTTCATTTTCAAACTTCTCTCGCTCTCATTTGGTGGATTTATTTATTTATTTATTTATTTATTTATTTATTTATTTATTTATTTATTTATGACAGACCCCCTTCTCTTTCCAGCCACTTCACTATCTAACCGATACCCACACAGTTGGCACCCGCCGTCTTTCTGCACCGCTCATCAAATCCATTTAAGCCCTGCAACCATCAGCATTACCTTTAACAAAGCCACACCTGCTAAAACCACCATGAGGACGTTAACCACCAAGATACAGAGATGCACGGCTGGAGCAGAGGGGAAAGCCGAGAGGGCCTCAAGCCACAGACAGATAAGAGGTGGTGGAAAAACAAACAGTTATGTAACAGTTATGTATGTATCCTATAACCATAAGCCTTTATTTCAATGATGGCAATGAAAATGCAAAACGTTTTCGCTGAAGAGGAAGAAAGATATACTGAGAATCAGAAGGGTGGGGGTGGGGGTGGGGGTGTCAGAGGGTTTAAGATATATTCTTCAGAATCAGGTCTTTTGGTCTTGCAAGAAAAAAAAAAAAACCCACACAAACAAGAACATCTTATTAATAATATACCTTAATAATAATAATATACCTTAATAATAATAATAATAATAATAATAATAATAATAATAATAATAATAATAATAACAATAATTGTTATTATTATTATTATTATTATTATTATTGTTGTTATTTTATTTGTTATTTTAATTTATTAATAATTAATAACACTCACACACACACACAAACACACACACACACACACACACACACACACACACACACACATATATATATATATATATATATATATATATATATATATATATATATATATATATATATATATATATATTAATCATAATATATTTATTTAATTTTTATAATTGAAAATGTATGTATTTCACCTAAGATTATTAAACATAAATTATATTACATTATAGAACAGGGCAAAGAAGCCTTTATTATCGCCACATATACATTACAGCACAACTAAAGAGGTTGGGGTCAGAGTGCAGGGGGAGCTTCTGTATGATAGAGCACACCTGGAGCAGGGAGGGTTGAGGGCCTTGCTCAAGGGCCCAGCAGTGGCAGCTTGGCTGTTGTTCTATGGCAATTTTGCTTGTTTGTAGAAATGCATTTTTAAAATTAGAACAAACAAAAAAAATTAGAAACAAAGAACTTTGGAAAATTTGCATCGAAAGAAGTTTAACAAGCTTCGATTTTGTTTCTGTTCATTTTATACTATTTTCAAGATATTTAAACTTACAATAAAATTTATTTTGTAGTGAAAAAGATGAGAAATTTATTAATTTATTTATTTATTTATTTATTTATTTATTTATTTATTTATTTATTTATTAGATTTTTTTTTTCTTTAAATAAACTAACCTTAGTGGGGGAGGGGCTTGTTATGCATAAAATATTTGCAAGCGATAATTTTCATCGTGACTTACTACGCGAGGAGATCTGTTTCAATTATTTTATATTCCTAACTTTTATACATTCAATGGAACTATATAAGAATGGATACAGATGATGTCACGCTTTATTTCAAATGGCATCTCTACTCCATGCGTTGGTTCTTTTCCTTCAACAGCATACTGAAACCTCAGGGTTTTTGTATCCCGTACCGTTAGAACAGGAACATGGAGGATAATGTCACATGATTCCGGTTTAAATACGTACAAGTTCTTTCTACTAATGCTCCGTTTTGGCAGCATGTGAATCACGTATCTTTGTGGTTTCACTGTAGCTCGAGGTGCCAAACACCACCATCAATGTTTCATCTCCATGTCCTCAGAAAAGTGTTTCTGTTCTATTATTCACACTTTTTGGCCCGTGGATAAAGCAGAGAGCAGCATCCATTTATTGAACGTGTATGATTTATAGAACCCATGATGTTCTCACCTCAGTGCTGTAAAGTTCACTGCCAGATTCAGACACCGAGAAGAGAGAGCGACCACGGGAGGAACCGGGTTTACGGTTCAGAAAGTCAAATCGGCTTAAAGATGTCATGTAAAGCTGGTCTGAGAAGTGATGTACTTCTAAGTGATGTGCTCGTGGTCTCTCTAGGTCAGGGGATTCAAACTCAAATTCACATTGAGCCAAAATATAAAACTGAGATAAAGTCACGGGCCAAACTGATATGTAATGTTCAATGAACTTTAGTTTTGCTTAAACACGGGATTTGGAACAACCAGAGCTTGATATTACAAACACATAAGAAATGAAATATGATATAAAAGACATATCAGTGATGTTCATGTCCCAAACTTTGACCATACACTTTTTGACAAACTCTCCCTCGTTAAAGGGCGGATTTTGCCGTCTCTGCCGCCACGATAAAGCTTTACAGCCTTTACAACAGCTTCACTTTTTTGATTTTGCTTTCATGAACGTAGTCTTTTTCATCTCCTCCGCCTTCTGGAGCTTCTGCTTTACGTCCAGGTCCTTATACTTCTCATGATGTTTCGTGTCATAGTGTCTTCTTATGTTATATTCTTCCGTTACAGACACGTTAGCTCCGTTAGCACACGAGACAAATAGGTCTGTCCTTTATACTGTAAATATGAACAGATAATCTGCCTCCGTAACTGTCTTGAAAGCTCCTATTGTCCATCATTCGTTTGGACATTTTTGTGGAAGGTGGAATTAACTTGCCCGATGTGACTGTACAGTAACATGGTTGTTAACGACTGTTAACAGAGAACGAGGGGTGCTTGCTGTTCGTGACTACGCGTCAATACAGTGGCAAGGCATTCTGGGATTTGTAGTATTAGCGGAGCATGCGGCTAGCCAGCTGTAAAACACATTTGATATGATCTCGCGGGTCAAATATAATTTCACCGCGGGCCAGAGTTTGACACCACTGCTCTAGTGCAAGGAGACGGATGATTCGACTCCGAATCAAATAATCTATGTCTTAAATACAAACCTCCTCGATTCATTTTCAATGGTAATAGATTATGAAAACTCTGAGCAACTTGCTAGTGCAAGGAGATAGAGTCTCGACTCCGAATCAGAGCTTTTACTCTGAATCAAATGCCCCATGTCTCGATCATTAACCTCCTGCCGGAGGTAACTAGGGTTTACAAAGTTAATGAAAATGAATGATTCAAGTATTTTGAGATCTAACATTATAAAAAAAAAAAAACGCTGAACAATCCACTTGTGGTCTTTCTGCTTGTGCTGGTTGACAGAATTTCGACTCCGAATCGACTCTGAATCGAATGCACCGTATCCTCTTGCTACCTAGGTTTTTACAGAATTCACGATACAGAATGCCTTTTCGACATGCACATACTGTAGAAAGCACAATAAAAAGCCCTAAAACACACACTGTCTGATTCACATCCTCCAAACGAATCAATTCAGAGTCGCTTTCTCTCCTGAATTGGCTTTCCTACCGAGTGCATATTGGATACGAATGTTAAATAAGAACTTTCAGTGAGATCGAGATGGAAGGATCGAGGACGTACGTATTGAGAAGTCTTCGCCTTTTTTTTCCCCCTTTTCAAGATGAAAAGTCTATCACAGAACACCTTGCATTAAACACACGCGTCCCTGTTTTGCATCGCGCGAGCATCTGTCTCACTCACTCAGCCATATCAAACACGATTATGTTTGTGAAAGTGATCTGTCTGCTTGTCTTCCATTCGTCCTCGCCGTGACGAGTCCATGTGCACGTGTATGACCTCTACAGAGATGCAAATAGCTCTGTGTGTGTGTGTGAGTGTGTGTGTGTGTGTGTATATGTGTGTGTGTGAAGATCACACCTGGAGTACATCAGTTCATCTCTCTTACAGACAGATCTCCCAGGATGCAATTCCAGCTTCTCACCATCTCCTCACAATGACACCATACATATAACAAGGCGGCCTGAACATCCTTAAGAATGAGAGAAAAGATATATATATATGCAAGCAAAGATACTCTCATGGCTCTTCTGCTTGTTCTTGTCTCAAACACAGGGGAGGGATAAAAAATGAGGGGTCAGCGTACGGATGACAGGACGGCGAGAACGAAGGAGGGGTGAAGGTTTCACGGGGAAAAATAAAGAAATTCTTCCTAGTAAAAGAATGACCGCCATCCAATTAAAGGAACGCAGAAGTTTGTTTTTTTTTTATAAGGAAAACGTGACACGTGACGTGGAGGATGTGGAGGACATGGAGGACGTGGACCTCCGGCTCGATCTACTGTATGCTGAAGGAAACATCATCATGTGGAAAATAAGACGCCTTTAAGATGCATGAGGCTGAGGAATTTTTTTTGCTTAGAGGATTGTTTTTTATCGCTGGCTCATCAACCTGGATTCACGAAGGATTGTGGGGGATTTCGTCAGACCGCCTTAAATCCGGTGGTAAGGAAGACGAGGTGAAGGAACCAGCAGCTAGCTCGCTCTGCTTGGATAATTATTGATGTGCAAAACGAGCAGAAATTATGATTTTTTTTTTGTACATAAATCACCAACGATATTTAATCTCAAATATTTATTAATTAATTAATTAATTAATTAATTTATTCATTTTTATGTATTTCAGGATGGACAGAAGCTGCATCTCTTATGTCTCAAGAGTTACATTTATAGCTGCTATAACATAAGTGATAACAGGAACTATTTGTTTATTCATTCATTCATTCGTTCGTTTCCTACCGCTTATCCGAACTTCTCGGGTCACGGGGAGCCTGTGACTATCTCAGGTGTCATCGGGCATCGAGGCAGGATACACCCTGGACGGAGTGCCAACCCATCACAGGGCACACACACACACACACACTCTCATTCACTCACACACACACACTACGGACAATTTTCCAGAGATGCCAATCAACCTACCATGCATGTCTTTGGACCGGGGGAGGAAACCGGAGTACCCGGAGGAAACCCCCGAGGCACGGGGAGAACATGCAAACTCCACACACACAAGGCGGAGGCAGGAATCGAACCCCCGACCCTGGAGGTGTGAGGCGAACGTGCTAACTATTAAGCCATCGTGACCCCCCCATAACAGGAACTATAGCTCCATGAAAAAAAATAAGCGTAAAAAAAAAAAAAATGCCATTCTAACAAATTTGAGCAAAATTTTGGATGGCAAAAGTAAATCCATGACATCAGACCTCACTTTCTTTCTTACTGTTGTACAGATTCTTCTTCTTCTTCTTCTTCTTCTTCTTCTTCTTCTTCTTCTTTTTATTATTATTATTATTATTATTATTATTATTATTATTACTTTTAGTGAATAGTGATGGAATCGGAAATAATGCAGAAATACTGAATTTAACCTTTTCTGAATTACATTAAAAAAAAAAAGACCAAAACTCTTGTTTTTCAATCCCGCTGTTTCCGCTTGAACAAAAAGGTTTAAAAAAAAAAAAGAAAGAAAAGGAAATTTCGTTTTCATTCTAAAGCCATTCGATCCACATTTAAGTAGAAAGCAATTCTTTTCGGAATAAAGATGATCAGAGAGGAGTCTCTTGTAAAAAGCATGTGATTTATTTGCCTATTTCTCCTCGGTGATGTTCTACACATCTGGAGTGTTCTTCACAAACGAGTGGACAGGTAAAGTGCTTTGACTTCCTTCCCTTTCTTTTCCTTTCCTAGAGCGAGCGGTCGAGCGAGCCGGTCATCCCTCGGAAAAGAGGAAAGCACGTGAAGACGTGAACGGCTGATAAGTTACCTTTCTCTTTCGTGAATTGTTTCTCGGGTCTTCGTTACCTCGGCAGTCGAATCAGAGCAGCAGAAAGAGAGAGAGAGAGAGAGAGAGAGAGAGAGAGAGAGAGAGAGAGAAAGAGAGACAGAGCTGACAGTGATTGATGCCAGAGCTCTTTCCCTGATTCGCTGATTAAACCCATCAATCTATATGCAGAAGAGGTGTCCGATGCAAATAGAGCCAATCAGATGGGACAAAACGGTTTTGTCAGAACGTTATGGAAATAAGAAGTGCCAGTAAAGCCGCCGCCGGTCCAGGGCTTCTTTTCCAATCGTGGAAAATGCTAGAGGTGCGATGTCCCAAATTAAAGAGATTACATGCTTCTGTTCTCGCTCCCGGCTCGGCACGATCGCAACCAAATTGCTTTGCTGCTTTGTTTTTTTTTTTTTTGTTTTTTTTTCCCCCCACAGTGGTCAATGAACAGAGATGCATATGCATGGGTAGCCACGGGTTCGAGGGAAATCTGACGCCGGTGCTGTTTTCTCTACAGGCCTGCCTTGATTTTATTTTATTTTATTCATCCTCTTTTAAAAGAGTGATCTACTTTTATTATTTCTAAACAGATTTTAAAACAAAGAGAAATACGGTTTAATTTGAACAGACGATACGAAGCGGCTGGATAAACACAGGGTCACCCCCTTTGTGTGATATTTAAAAAAATATAAAGAATTAATTAATTTTTAAAAAGAAATCACAACGGGGGAGACAAAGATTTAAGAGTTTAGTGAAAAAAATGCTAATTCGTTTGTTCATTTTCTACCGCTTATCTGAACTTCTCGGGTCACGGGGAGCCTGTGCCTATCTCAGGCGTCATCGGGCATCGAGGCAGGATACACCCTGGACGGAGTGCCAACCCATCACAGGGCACACACACACACTCTCACACACTCACACACACACACACACACACTACAGACAATTTTCCAGAGATGCCAATCAACCCACCATGCATGTCTTTGGACCGGGGGAGGAAACCGGAGTACCCGGAGGAAACCCCCGAGGCACGGGGAGAACATGCAAACTCCACACACACAAGGTGGAGGCGGGAATCGAACCCCCAACCCTGGAGGTGTGAGGCGAACGTCCTAACCACTAAGCCACCGTGCCCCCCCCCCACCGCAAAAATTAAAGATGGAATTTTTTAACAAGATTTTTTTTTGTCACTAGATTTAAAATTTTTAGCTTCCTTCAGCAGGCTGTTTAAAAATAAAGGAATTAATTAAATAAATAAATAACATGAAACTCATGACTAGTGAAAAACTATCGTTAAAATTTCTACCTTTAATTGAAATAATTAATTAAGTAATTTCTCTGTTTGTGCCAATATCAAGCTAATAAAGTGTGACATAAATACAGAAGCCACTTAATTAAAAAAGTCACCGATTATTTTTACGCCACAGATTTGGGATTGAATTTTTTTAATTTATTTATTTATTTTCCCCTCACAAACCAGAGTTAGTGTATGTTTCATATCTTTATGAAGTTTATTTTTTATAATCATTCAAATTTTGACTTGGTTTCGAAAGCAACGTCAGCGTTTATGTTCGATTTCAGGAAATCCGGAAAACTACAAATATTAGCATTCGATCCAAAATATTTACTTTCGAAACGGGGGAAAAAGAATGAGGTAGAAAATACGGACTGGAGCTCGTAACGTAGGGAGGGAGTTTTTTTTATGAAGTAAATGACGTCAGATATAAACAAGACACAACACTAATAATTTGATGCGTAAATTATATGAAGGAAAAAGCTTTCCGAACGTTGCTGGAATGTTATTCCCGGAACTTTTCCCTCTGACCCGTTGATTAGTTTACAGATCCATCAGAACCAAACCTTCTAAAAAAAAATCCAGAACCTGACTATCTTGGTGCCCTGGTTCGACTCCTGACAGGAGACACTTTGAGCGTTAGAGCGCTCCCTACAGTACCTCGTCGGACTCGTTCTTGAGACTCGGCGCTCCCAGTACAAAAAAAATAAATAATAATAATAAAAAAAAAATAGAGCTGCATGTTCATTCTCCCCTCCAGCTAATTTTGATCTGAATCAGTTTAATTAAGTAACAAATTCTGTTGGCATAGCAACAGCCCAGCTAATTTATCATGGGAAATAGTGTGTTAGATGGACAGGTTGCTTGGCAACAGCCAATAGCGATGCGGAGACGGGCCAATGACAAATTGCGCAGGATGCAGATGCTGTGATGTGGTGAGCTGGGTGAGGAGGAGTGAGGAGGGGGGGACTGGTGCCCACATGGGAGAGAGAGAGAGAGAGAGAGAGAGAGAGAGAGAGAGAGAGAGAGAGGGGAAAGGAGCACAATGCAGGCCTCCTGTGCCAAGATCACAAACCACAGTCTAATAGCCTCTTCACACAGCCAGGCACAACCACATAAAACCACTTCTCACTTTTTATAATGAACTGAGCGAGGGCTTTTACACCACATGGCAGCCGTATTTCTGTTAAGGTTCGACTGAGGCAAAGTGACACTCGGATCAAAACGTACAATAACAACAAACACACACACACACACACACACACACAGCTCATGTGGTTTGTTTTGCTGCGATTGTGGAGTCAAATCAACACAAATATTGATTGGAGGTAATCAACGGTTTTATACTCGAGGCCCAGCTAAGTGCTCAGCT